>NW_027619428.1:0-42604 GCF_964187855.1 Myxine glutinosa
TCCGTTTGCATACAGGACATCTCAAAAAGTTGTGGATGGATTTCTTGGACGAAATTTGGTGGAGAGGTTGGTTATGTGACGAGAATGAAATGATTTGACTTTGGTGAAGATCTACATCCGGATCTGGATCCAATAATTTTTAGTGATTCTTCACCATTGAGAGATGGGGCAAAAAGCGATATATAGTATGATATCTCAAAAGGTTGTTGACGATTTGGACGAAACTTGGTGGAGAGGTTGGATGTGTGACAAGGAAGAATTGATTCAATTTCTGGTGAAGATTCAAATCCTGATCTGGATCAGGAAGATTTTAAAAGTGATTCTTCACCATTGAGGGATTAATGAAACTTGTTGGAGCGGTTGGGTATTTGACAAGGAGAAATAGATTCCATTTTTGTGAAGATCTGAATATGGATCCGGATACGATATTTTTTTTAAATTTCCAAGTAATTCTTCACCATTGAGTTATATGGCCAAAACCGATATATAGCATGATATTTCAAAAAGTTGTGGATGACTTGTGCCAAAAGTTGGTGCATAAGTTGGTGAGGTTACAAGAACAAGCCGATTAGATTATGGTTCTGGTCCAGAACCAGATCCGGCCTATCAGTGGGATACAAAACGTAAACTGTTCAGTCTGGTGAAGGTATGCGCTCTACTGAGTGACGTTCTAGTTATATATTTAATAGCCTTTACAATATCCAATGTACGTTTTTGCTCTGTAATATTCATTCTGAAGCTTGTTGAATAAATCGGTGTAATCACCGTCCTACAAACATGGCTGCCAATATCGATAAAGCGTTATTTTCAAGATGGCTACCACCACTCGTGACTGCACAACTATGGCTGCCAAAACAGAATAATATTCAAGTTCTGATTTTGGAATTGTTGGAATTGAAATTGTTCTGATGAGAACTTGGAATTGTTCTGATTGCTGCAGGATAAAATTATTGGACTATTGGTCAGCTTCGGCTTTGAACTTTGCTGATAAAGGCATGATTGGAGTCAATGGAATGAAAACATTTGGTGTTATGTCGTTGTGGACAATGTGCCATGCCAGCCTCGCCCAGCCAAGTCCCATCTGTCCTTACTGTTCGGTGTTGGTTTAACTCACGGTGCTGCATAGAAGCACCCAAAGTTGCTGTACCCCGAAGTGCACACTGTATCACTAAATGCAGCAATTGCCTGCATTATCTTGTAAACATTGCTAGACATCTCATGGCAATCTAAGAAACCTGTTTGAATAATCATAATTTCCAAAAGTTATTTTCATAACTTCACCGATTGGCAAGTTTATTACCTCTACTTTTTCAAGTATATTGGTTGGTCTTTTTCGTTATTACCTCCTCCACCAAAGGTGGATGGAGGTTGTGTTTTCACCCCTGTCTGTCTGTCTGTCTGTCTGTTTGTTTGTGAACAAGATATCTCAAAAAGTTGTGGACGGATTCGGACGAAATCTGGCAGAGAGGTCGAGAGGTAAAGACAAGGATGAAATTATTAGATTTTGGTGAAGATCCGGATTCGGATCCGACTAGTAGAATTTTTAAAGTGATTCTTCACCATTGGGAGATCGGGCCAAACACGATACATAGCAGGATATCTCAAAAAGTTTTGGACGGATTTCGACGAAACTTGGTGGACAGGTTGTGTGTGTGACAAGGACTAATCAATTCGATTTTGGTGAAGATCTGAATATGAATTCGGATATGAGAGTTATTTAATTTTTTAAGTGATTCTTCACCATTGGGAGATAGGGCCAAAAACGATACATAGGATATCTCAAAATGTTATGGACGGATTTGGACGAAACTTGGTGGACAGGTTGTGTGTGAGACAAAGGAGAATCGATTCAATTTTGGTGAAGATCCGGATCGGGATCCGGCTAGTATAATTTTTTAAGCGATTCTTCACCATTTGGAGATAGGGCCAAAAACTATACATATCAGGATATTTCAAAAAGTTGTGGAGGGATGATTTTGATTAAATGCGATTCTGTATTGTGATTTTCTTGTCTACTCTGGGATACAAAACGTAAACTGTTCACCTGGCGGAGGTATGCTCTCTACTGAATGCCGTTCTAGTCTTTTCAAGTAATTAGGGAGATTTTGGGTCCTACCTTTTTCATAGGTGAAAGACCAAGCACCCCCATGACGACCAGACTAATCAGGGCTACAAGTTAGCCCTCTTGTTGAAGGTAACCTGTGAGCCATCTAGGTTTTCATTGAGATGCCAGTAATGATATTGTAATTCTTCTGAGACGAGTTCAGATTCCAGAAGCTTACAGTCCAAATCCTCAATACCATTTCCTTTTTGCTCAAATTGAACCCATAACCACTAATAGATTCCAATCCAGTATCCTCAACATTTGATACTTACATTGTAGCAGCGCTGTCTCTTCAATAAATCCTTTGAGCAGCCAATCAGGATCAGCAATAAATACCATAACAGAACGTCATGTGTTGCGCTGTTTGGAAACTGTATAATTGCTAAGATTCCAGCAGCTCTTGCAACACAAGCTGTAAATGTGGGGCAGATTGTGGTTTTGCAAACCCTGTGCTCTAGCTGCAACTGCTGATAATATATACATGTCCCCCGCCCCTCCCTCTACCCTCCACCACCTTTCCACTTAGCCTGTTCTTCCATTTCTGGACATCTGATTTCAAAACATTGTAGTTTAGGATGATTTTGATATTCCAAACATACGATGGCATTGCACCCTGTAAGACTGTGGTGCTGTTGACAAATGATGCAAGTATAGTGAGACATCCTTTAAATTCACGGTATGTCTGATATTTGTACCTACACCCATGTTTATCTTGTGGCCCATCTATATATTACATATGCAAGCGAAGGGGTCAAATGAGGAAAAGAAAAATGAAAAATAAAGACAGAAAGAGGAAGTATAAGTATTGGGAGAGAAGGATGGGTAGGAAGGTTGGGCAGGTGGGGAGAAGAGGAATTAATGGGAGACGTGGGAGGGAAGTGATCGGAAAGGGAAGTCAATAATTCTGCCCATTTTGTACGTGTATGTAGTATGAAGAAAGCCCCTTAGATCTTACACGATGATATCTATAAGACAAAGATAAAAGTAGCTGTTAAAAGCACCATTTGGCATGGTGAGCTGTTCAGTCTGCTGAAAACCAGTCTTGGTGCAATGATTGTACAACCGCAAAGGTCAATCCGGTATGGGATATATATATATATATATATATATATATATGTACATTGTCGTGTCCCCGGGAATTAACACCCCTGTGTGACGGATGACCAACCGAGCTTTAACTCTGAGGCGTTCACCCAAACTATGGCGGTGCCATTTACACGCATGAGGGTGGACGGTGACAAGGCTTACCTGCATGGGTTTCACTGGGGCATCTTCAAACCCACAACAGATAAACAACAAACACACACAACATGCATTTTAAGGCCATTTTCCCTGCTAGAGCAGGGGTTAGCCTTGCGGTCCCCATGACAATCTTCTCCATTTTGCCCTATTTTCTGCATCTCCCCTTGTTAAACCCCTTGCCCGCATTTCTTCTTCCACCATCCTTAGCCAAGTCTTTCTCGGTCTTCCCCGTCCTCTACTTCCTTCTACATTCATTTCCATCACTCTTCTCAACCAGTCACTTTCATCCTTCCTCAACACATGATCAAACCATCTCAACCTGTTTCTCTTCACAGCATCAATCACAGGCTCTATTCCCATGGAAATCAAGGAAGAGTTGGGCTAAATACAACAGATAAACAAGACGGACACAAATTGGAAAATGTACAAATAACGGGTTTAATGAAAATAAATGCCAGGGAACAAAGAAATGAATGTAAAACTAATTCCTAATTGAGACGTCTCCATACAGACTCATGAAACAGACACAGGGAGAAATAAATGAGAGTAAAAATGTGTGTGGTGCATTTGCCTGCTACTGTTCTCCTAAAGTGGTCCCTGAACCCAGCCGGCCGCCGAACGGGTCCCCTAATCCTTGCACAGGAAACGCCCAATGGCGCGAACTCGCGCCGCCGCCAGCCGCCCACACAAGGCAGCCAAAGCTCTCTCCTCTGCCGTCCCACGCTCCACAAAGCGCCAAGGTCTCTCAGGCGCACATGCCACGGAACACAGCCGTCACGAAGCCAGCACCACCGGGATCGGAGAGAAGGATGCTTCCACCTCCCACCGTAGCCAGGAACAGAGAGAGAGCGCGAATGCGACCGCCCGCAACTAAGCCCAGCACTAGAGAGAGCAATGCGTCCAGTCTGTGATGAAAACCCGGCGCAAGAGAGCAAATGAACCTTGACCGCTTGTGATGCCAGCCATGAACCAATAGAGCAAATGTGGCGGTGCTCTGCCCTTTTGTCTCTCATGCTGGAATGTTCTCTGATGACGTCACGCGCGCGCCAATCAACAAGCGCCATCGCATCACTCCACGGCCACGACCAATCATCACCTATTGTGGCGAGGCCCCACTGCCCTTCTTTCCATCCCTGGCGATGACTCGGCTGGTGGCGTCAGTGGTAGTGTTCAAATCCGGTCGGTGATTGGGTTATTTTGTGGAGGTGCGGAATGCATGGCTGGTGTTGCGAGTGTCATAAGGAACAAAGGGAAAACCACAGAGGCGACTACATACAGGGATAGTTACCGTATACCCTAACGAATTAGCATAGCTCTACCCCTCACATTGAGACACATATACGATTTTACCGGACATGCGGCCAAACGAATTCCCTACTTAGTTATGTGAACGTTCTTCTTCTTTGCGACACACTAATCTATACAATTTACCTGGACTAAGGTATTTAATTGCCAACCCCCATAAATGTAACAATATGTGAATATGTGAATATGTGTATATGTATATATGTGTATATGTATATATGTGTATATATATGTGTATATGTGTATATGTGTATCTGTGTATATGTATATATGTGTATATGTATATATGTGTATATGTATATATGTATATATGTGTAGATATATATATATGTGTATATGTGCATATGTGTATATGTATATATGTGTATACCGATTGAACTTGACGAGGAAGCAAGGCACAGATTGAGTCTCACCCCAGCAATTGCTGCACAACCTGTTAGCAACAAGTGTCGCCTGCCATGCATACATATTAGCTCTGCCCTGCTCATCACCAGTTAGGAGGTTTGCAGTCAGCAATATTAAATTGAACCAGAGGAGTGCACTGACCCTATGACATAATGCTGACGTCATGCACATAAATTATACCAACACATAGTCTCCAGACTAGGAGGCAGCTTAGTTAGTTTAGTTCGATTATTATTAGTGGCTTCGTTTGGTCACAAATAAACGATCAGCATTATGTTGTCCTGATGAGCCCATAATGAGGGGGAAATCTAGATCGACATCTCCACCTCTGTATATTTGTGACCATAGAGCTTTAATCTCAGTCTGAAACGCCTTGAGTGCCACATGGGTGCCTTCTCGTCTGGAGGCGATGTGTTGGCATAATTTATGCGCATGATGTCAGCGTCATGTCATAGGTTAAGTGCGCTCCTTTGGCTCAACACACACACATATATATATATATATATATATATATATATATATATATATATTATACTAGTAAAAAGTCCGTCAAAAATGATGGGTTGGAACACTTTATTCGACGGTACATCCTCATGAGTGTGCCTAAGTCTGAAGCCTCGGCCTCGTGCCAGGTGTGCTTATATCTCCTTTATTTATTCGAGATCCTACAGATGTAAATGATTGAATACTCGTTTTACTCTGTACATGATGCACATCACGTGCAGCGAATTTCACCTTCCTGCGCCTTGTATTTATTGTTTTTGTTTTTTTAAACGCTTCTGTACACCGCCCTTAAGGCTCGGTTTGCAAGCCACCATCTACATTTCCAATAGAAGACACATAATTACACTTTTATGGAAAATGTTTTTCGAGTTTGTTTCATCCTCAAAAATAGACCGGAGTAAACACACATTCATGTTAAAAGATTGGCCTTTAAAACACCATTATGAAGGGGGACAGACATCTGTACAAACACACAAACTGACATTGTGTTTTATATGGTAGATGACATGAGAATGCCTGAGAGTGTGAATTTGTTTATAGTGAAAGAGCTGCTCGGCACAACAACCACATACTGAGATAGCAAGCGGTGTAACACAGTGTCAAATAATACCCGAGAAAACCAAACCGCTTGCTACCCACATTTCAGGCAGGAATTTGAAAATTTCTTCTGAGTACAGGTGATATGTCACCTGCTCTTTGTCAAAAGACTTTAATGTGCACCAACTGCAAACAAACAGGTTCCCGGCCAAACTTCCATCTGAGGTACAGTGCTCTCATCGATGCAACTCCCTCCCTGCGAAACACCAATCTGATTGTTTATACGTAGTTGGGCTGAGAATCAAAGCCAGACTAGACAGCTGAAAGTGCACTACCTTTGTACCATCTTGTTTGGCACACATTGTAATGTACCTCCTCAGCCACAACTTACACGTCTTTAAGAACAATGGATGAAACTGACAGGACATTGATCAAGGTATGCTAACCACCGTTGGAAGCATAGCGAATCTGACATTTCGGGCGTTAAGCCTTCAGTGGAGCAAAAGATATATGAAGGGTTAAAGCCTAAAATGTCAGCTTCTCCTTTCTTCCCAAGGTGGTTAGCACACCTCAATCTATGTCATGTTGATTTCATCCATCGTTCTACCTTTCCACCGACACAGATTGACACTAGGCTTCACCAGGAAGACTACATCCATCCCTCGACTTGCGGAATATATACATTCTTGAACAGTTGAAAAAGAAAGCGAAATTCCATATATATCGAATCCAATTTTCACATTGACTTCCATTACATAATTACCTCCACCACCGAAGGTGGATGGAGGTTACATTTTCACCTCTGTCTGTCTGGCTGTCTGTCTGGTTGTTTGTCTGTTTGTTTGTGAACAGGATATCTCGGAAAATTGTCGATAGATTTGAATGACATTTGATGGAGGTTGCGTATGAAATGGACGAAATGATAAGATTTTGGTAAAGAACCGGATCTGGATCTGGATCTGAGAATTTTCTTAAAGCGATTCTTCACCTTTGAGAGATCAGGCAAAAAAAATATGTATATCACGTTATCTGAATATGTTGTAGTTTGATTCGGACGAAACTATGTGTATAGGTTAGGTGTGTGACCAGGAAGAATTGAGTCAATTTTGGTGAAGATCTGAATATGGATTCGGATATGAGAGTTGTTTAATTTTTACAAGTGATTCTTCACCATTGAGATATATAGCACGATATATAGCCCAATATCTTAAAACAAAGGGGCAATACCCCTGGCGCTCACCTGGTAGAATAAACAGTATACTACACTGACTAAAGGTATTTTAAACGAATTTGAATGGTTTCTAGAAGACAGGGACGCATGTAGAATCATACTGAATAATGAATGAATGATCGTTTTAAGGCCATTTTTCCCCGCTAGAGGGGAGTTAGCCTTGCGGGCCCCATGACAATCATGGTTCCCTGTTTGAGGCAATGTTTTTATGGGCGGATGCCTTTCCTGACGCCAACCGTTAGTCGCCTCTTACGATGCGCAGGGATACGGTGTACCTATTCTAAATCGGGGTACACACCGGGATCATTCGTGCCAGCAAGCTGGTACTCAATTTGCCGACCTCGGAGGTATGACAGGCTGAGTCAACCACCCTGGTGTTAATTTAGCGATCGACCGGGATTCTAACCCAGGATCCTAGGATCCCAAGCCTGCACCCTAACCGCTAAGCCAACAAAAAAATACATATTTTGGGGGGCAACCCACCAACCCCCCCCCCCCCCCATCCTATATACCTCCTCAGACCCCAATTTTTCTAATGCACTGAACAAACATTGGTAAATCACGGGTGATGAAGGTTGTGGTGAAGTTCCATTGAAATTGTGTTTGTAGTTTTAGAGAAAAGAGCAAATACCTATTTCGGGGGGCAACCCCCTAGTAGACCCCTCACGGCTCGATTTTTTTTTTTTATGCTGTGAACAAACTTTCGTACAACACACGTGATTAAGGTTTTGGTGAAGTTTCATCAGAATTGCCTGTGTATATTCTGAGAAAAAAAGCAAATACCTATTTTGAGGGACAACGCCCCATGCACCCCTTCAGGGCCCGATTTTTTTTTTATGCCATGAACAAACCTTGGTACATCACGGGGGATGAAGGTTGTGGTGAAGTTTCATCAGAATTGCCTGAGTATATTCTGAGAAAAAAAGCAAATATCTATTTTGATGGACAACCCCCCCCCCCCCCCCCCCCATGCACCCCTTCAGGGCTCGATTTTTTTCTTTATACCGTGAACAAACTTTGGTACATCACGGGGGATGAAGGTTGTGGTGAAGTTTCATTGAAATCATCTGTGTTGTTTCAGAGAAGAAAACAAATATCTATTTTGGGGGGTCAAACCTGGACCCACTTTGACCCCCAAAGACCCCTTTAAACTTCGATTTTCTTCGTGCCATGAACAAACTTCGGTACATCACGGCTGATGAAGGTTGTGATCAAGTTTCATCGAAATATTTTGTGTATTTTCAAAGAAAAAAGCAAATTCCTATTTTGGGGGGTCAAACCTGGATGCACTTTGACCCCCGGTAGACCCCCTCAGACACTGATTTTTTTTTTTTTATGCCGTGAACAAACTTTAGTCACAACACAACAAATATAATTTGTGCCAAATTTGGTCGCAATCCCATACGTGGTTTCAGAGAAGTAGTTTCAAGTGTTTAGGGACGGACAGACGGACGGATGGACTGACGGGTGGACTGACGACGCACCATCGCATAAGCTCCCCTGAAGTTCGTTCCAGGTGAGCTAAAAATTATGGACCGATTTTTTTTTTTTTAATACAACATCGAGGCTCGTGAAAACAACAACAACATCCGGCATTTTAAGGCCATTTTCCCTGCAAGAGCGGGGGTTAGCCTTGCGGTCCCCATGACAATCTTCTCCATTTTGGAGGCTCGTGAAAGAGCTAACATTAATCACAAAAAAAACGGACACATAAAACATAATAAGGGGAGCGGTAGACAAGATGGGAAGAGAGAGGGGGAAGCACACAAACACAACATTTGAGAGCAGGGACATTGGGATATCTGTGGGAAGGAGAGGGCTTGGGGGGAGGAGGCACGGGAAGGGGGGTGGGGGTTGGAGAAGTATAAAACACATGGACACTGCTTGGACTTCCAGGAAAGAAGTTGTTATTTTAAAAAAGTGGATCTGGGGTGAAATTAGCGGGGGTAGAAAAGATCAAGGTTTTGTATGGGGGAAGATAAGAGATGGTGGTGAACAGCTGTTTTTTGTTTTTGTTTTTATGACAAAACTAGGATTGTGATTAAACTTAATTTAATCCTAAAACTAGGATTAAACTTACGATTACGACAAAACGAGGTGGATGAATTGGTTAGGTGACAAGAACAAGCCGGTTAGATTTTGGTTCATGTCTGGAGCCAGTTCTGACCCATCAATGGGATACAAAACATACACTGTTCAGGCCCGCACAGTCATGCGCTCTACCGAGTGATGTTCTAGTTGGAGATGCGTTCCTTTGGAAAACATTTCGGTCCCAACACATTGTAAAGACAAACTCGAGAATGCAGCAAACCTTTCTTAAGCACACCCAGAAAATTGGGAATCCTCTTCTGAGATAATGCACAAGATGACGTGATGACTGTTATAGAGATTATATACATGCCAACGCTGGGCAGGATGCCGGTGTAATTTCAGGTAATGACAAACACAAAGAGGTCAGGTATTGTCTGCCTCAATGCTTGAATTTGATTCAATGCCATCAAGATTATTCGATCCAAGTAATAACAATTTGTCACTCAAACATCGTTTTTGTTACTTTATAAAGTCTGGATGGTTCAATGAAATTGAAGCCAGGTATTTGGCAGGTGTGTGCAAGTCACAGCCATGTGTTTTTTGCCGCTGCTTTGGGAAATGCCCCTCGTTCTGCTTAGCCCCGCATGAATATCCGGCTTTGTGTCCGTTTTTTTCCGTTTGCTGATTCGATGAAACATTTTGACTGCCAGTCACTGTGGCTAGTCATGTTAACTCATTCCCAAACCTCTCAAACAAACGTACGATCAAATCTAGGCCTAACTGTATCAGCATGTTCCCTTTTAAGTTTGAGCGTTTGGTTACAGGACGAATTTGATCTTTCCAGAAGGTTGGTCGATTAGAGGTCGCTAAAGTACAATCGAAGGTTTGTGCAACAGGTGTTTCGTTGTTTCAATGTGAAAAAAATGAAAATTATTAGAAAGTTTGTACTCCAGGTAAACAGGCCATTAGCTTGGTCCAGAGGTCTGCCGGTTACTATAAGTTGGGGCATATGCTCACTATCTTACTAGCCAAGCCACAGCGGCAGTTTAACATCACAATTAAAGGCATAGGCTCTTGGAAATTGGCAAATGCGGTGAAGTATAACCCCCTAGCAGCCTTCCTTCTCGAGCCTTCCAAAGCTTGTTTACACTCTTGTGACTGTTATTTATACACTGCTGCAGTGTGTTCCTCTTGAAAAATGGCTGCCTCTGCTTCTCACAGCCTCTGCATCTCTGCTGTGTGTGCACCTGTTTGTGTCTGTTTGGAATGCGGCTTCGCAGGTCATGCTAGGCAGGTCAGGCATCCTCATCCTTAAGAAGGAGTAGGGATGAGAAGAGCAAGCAAAGGGCCGCACACTTGGATCCCATTATGCTCATGGATGTTCACGAGCTGCCCACTATGTTGAACGTTTAGCCTTTGTGAGTCTGTGCAACATTGTAATTTTCCAATCTACTGTAATCACACCGATTGTTTGTGATAGAGGAAGAAAAAAAAATTGGCGGAAAAGGTAGAGTTGAGCGGTAAGCTTTGGAATTAAGAGCTGCCATAAAAGGAAGAACGTAGGATGACAGAACACTGTACAACAAAATGGAACGAGGTAAATGAAGCGGCAGAGGGACTGGGTGCCAGTGCATCCCCAGATGTCAGCTGAGTCAGCACTGGCCTGTGGAAAATGGACACCTCCCTTGTGAGGCCTCTTGGCCTTGTGTGTGAAACTGGGCACCGAGGGAGAGGGGCACGCGCTCACCGCGCTATGTGCATTGGCAGCACAACGCCGGTGTTTTACCGTGCGTAAACAAGCGTTTTCAACCTCTTCACATGCGCAATGCTCTAAGGCCGCAATTGATGCCACACGTGTTTCATCACGGCTGGCAGCACTTTGTGCCTATTTTGAGGTTCAAATACTCAGTGCGTACCTACCGAAGCAGAATATTTGACCCGCATCCCGGCCTGCTACAATTTTGAGGACCACGCCCCTGGTCATGGTCTTGCCCGCATACGCCTTATTGCTGTAGACCAGTGGTCGATGTGTGGTCATCCAGAAAGCATGGTACTCATAACCTCGAACGGTTCATTGACCAAGAGGTATTTAGTATCAAATTTGGAGAATTGCTTCGGCTTGTGAGAGCAAATTTAAGTGCAATTGAGGACACAAATTCGCTTCTGGCCTCACATGATACCCAACCGATCTGTCGTCTCCTTTATCATCTTAACTCTCAGTTGCTTTGTGGGAGTTTTGGGTGTTTTTTTTGGGCACTCTTAATAAATCTTGCAAATATGTATTGAGGTATGCGGTGTATTTAGGCTTACCGCTCTACCAGCTTGGTGTGTACACTGTCTCAAAGGTGAAAAAGCAGGAGACCTTTTTCAGGTTAGCCCAGTCAGCCTGACAACCTTGCAAGCTTGATTCGACGATTGTGAAAAACATTTTTGATTGAAAAGTTTAAAGAGGAGAAACCTTCCTTTTTGCTCAATGATAAAGGGCTTGTTTGGTGTTGTAAACACACGCAACATGGAAAGGTTGTACGAGTGGTGTAAGGTAGGGATCCTGTTAATCTGCTTTAGTAGTCATCTTTGGTGAACCTGAAATAGCTCTGCTGCAGAAAAAAAAGTATCAATTTGTGTCTTTCCATAGACACGTCGGCCATTGTTTTGCTTTGGACCTTGTAAATGAAGCCTCGACATTTTGCACTGGGACGCCGATAAATTCATCGGCCAAGCTGTGGTTTGGCAGTTGCCGTGAGCTGTAAAAGGACTAGGAACTTGCTGGGTCGCACGTGACTTCTCATTCGAATCATTCTGGAAGCGCCGCGTGGAATCTGTGGAAAAGCCGAGGCATGTCGCACACGTGTGAAACTGGCCATGGCCGACGGCCCGTGCAGGAAGCGGAGGCCCGGGGAATGAATGGAGGTGGGATGCGTGGCGTGGCATGCACCGAGGCGGGGAAGCCTGCGGCTCGTGAGCCTCTTCGTTAATCCTTCCTGGGTGGGGTTCTGGTGGTGCTGCTCGGTTTGTTGGAAGGGTTAGGTGTGTGGTAATCCGTCCATCAGTCTGGCAAAAGGAAGTGGAAAGTGTTAAGCTGCACTGTACGCGTAAGGCAAACACAATCCTGCTGGTCAGACAATGCTGAGTAGGAACAGAAAGATTTCCTCTTGTTTGTTCCATTCAATTTTCGTGCTTTGATTTGCTGATATTCTGTTCGATGTTTTGTTCGACTATGTTCTGAGATGCCGACATTAGTCAGATTAGTTACATTGGAAGGGTCATATTCCCTTAAACAACGACTCTGCAGGCTGGTAGTTGATACCGTAGTGTGAAAGCCGACAGCCTGCAGACACAAAACGCCCAGTGATTAGCTCAAGCGTCATGTGATCCGAAGATTGGTGTTGTACTCTTGTGTGTAATTGCCAGGCGCAAGGTTAAGATTGATTCTACTGCAATTTCCACGTTCTTCCCGCTCCACGTGCGACTGCACAAGGTCGGGTATCATGGATCTTCGGTAGTTATCACTGTTGGCTTTGTCTTGTGAACCTATCCTCACATTATCACTATTTTAGTTTTTCCTTAACTTCAGTTTGTCCTTGCAATGAACCTTTGCCAAGAAAATCTCCTGGATCAGGCAAAATCATGTTTTAATGCGATTGGAATGGAAATTGAAAGGGAATAACAGGGCCTGCTCACTCTCTATGGTGAACCTGAGCCGTAAGCGGGTCAGGACAGGGCTGAAAGTTACACGGCCGTGTGTGACGTGTCATTTGCAGACAATGTCTGCAGTTACAGTCCAGTTGGTAATAATGAAATCTAAATGTGCTGAGTGCAACTGACCCATTTTGGTGATCTGTGAACCCTTCGCATGCTGCAGTGACCTCAGGTTCGTGACCCCGTGATGTATGTGTTGATCTTTTCCTATTGTTTCCAAATGGCCTTGTCCTTCATTTCGTAAATCTACGACATCCTCTGTGAGCCGTACTTGCTATAAACAACTCCAGCGGAGGGATTAGGGACTTGTGAAAGGAAAAAGTGATTTGTCGCTGCTCGGACGATTGTGATTCGTCGACTTCTCTTTCTAGAAACTTGATCTGTATTTCTGGTATAAATTCGTTCATTGTAGTCCAGAGCATGAACACGTGGTTACGGCCTGCTGGTGATTTTGCCACAGAGGAAATGAAGTACAGCTTTATGGCATTGTCACCATGAGTCAGACCCAAACACACATTTGTTCCATCATTCAGAAACACCATTAAAATATCCTGCACTTACAAGTGACCTGACGATCACCTATGGCTTCCGGTTTTGTAAAGGATATGGCCAATTGCACGTTTATCGACGCCCAAAGAAACCTCTGTTATAGGGTCGTGACATTAGTGCCCCCCTGCCCTCCTCTAAAATAGCAGACGAGTGTCCGATTTAATTATAATATGATTTTCTAACATAAATAATGTGGATAGACACCTTATTGTGGATGAAATGGTGAACACATGAAGCAAGTTTACTTTCAGCAGAAGATTCCCAGAATTGTCTTTGGATGACTTTGGATCACTCTGAAATGGCACATATTGTGACGTCATCATTCTGCTGTTCCAGAATGATTCTACGATCAAGTATTGTTTTGGAGCTGTTATTCGGTATGCCTTATACCCCCGCTCTTTGTACAAACAATGAAGATAGCTCAGACAATTATTGGATTAATTTCTGGAATTGGCTCATTTATCAACTTCCTTAAAGACGTAGACATTTGGAGAAAGGATATTGTCCAAAATCAGGTGAACCTCAAATTGCGGCAAAGAAACTCATTGCTTGGACTAACGGACGTAGAGCTGGCGGTTTCTCGATGATGTCCCTGCCGATAATTTTCCACCTAGGGAAAGTGATTTGGAATCTTTCTTGGCCAAAAACATTCACTCAGTTGATACCAGAGATGGAGATGTCATCCAATCCTTCCAGTCTTTCGTTCTTAGGTTTGGGCATTAATGGGCCATGAGCGAGCAATGGTCATCATTTTTATGTTTTGTAAAATGGCCTAAATTACCATCAATTTCCTGGATTTTGCATTTTAGACTAATAGGCCGTTATTCTTCGTCTTTGGGTGCATCTGACGTGCATCTTGCTGCCCAGGGAATCTACCTGCCTGAACCTTTAACTATGCTGACTTCTACTCTTATTGTGAGAATATAGAACAGGAAGTGGGGTCTCAAGGGTACATGGAGAAACCCGAGTATACTTTATTGTTTGAACACATTAAATTAACCTTGCAATTAGAGATTGCAACTTATTATCCAAGTCACATCTGCTTGTAGTATCTTACTTGGCATTTCGAAACTTCATCGATGCAATAACCGAGTATTGGAATTGGCCTCATTTTGTTTGCGCACAGACCTAGACAAGGAACAGAGACTGGAGTTTTCAACTGTGAGTCACGCTTGCTGATCTAACATAGCACGGGCACGCCTGAGCTATCCATTCTGAGTTAATCCAGCATCCCAAAATATGATGATGGCTCATGTCTGTTCACCTTTTGACATCAAAGCCAATGTAATGGCACTGAAAGTAGCACAATTGATGCTGGATTTTGAAGGAAAGACACATCACAAAAGGACTTGAATGGATTGAGCACACTAAGGTGCAAACGGCTTCGGTGACTGTTGTTGTTGAATCCTGAGCAAGAAAGGAACGCCGCCATTGAAGTTGTGTGTTGCATCATCGCAACTAAGCGGAGACGTCGTTTCAACAAACGGAGACCTCGTACTCAACTTTTGGAGCAAATTAATTGTTTCAAGTCGAGAAGTCCTCGCGATAATCAGATTCACGGAGGCAAATAAGTCGCCGCAGACAGTCCTTTTGGCTTGATGATGGAAGTTGAGAAAGGTAGAGGTGACTTGTTCTGTTATTGAAGAATATTTTCGGAATGCATTTTCTTTGTCACACAAGTTACATTCCATAAATAACATAACATCACTTTATCAACCTTCTTTGTCTCTCTCTCAAGGTGAACACATATCAACGTCGACACGTGGAGAGCACCTCCACTGGTAGCTCAGATGTGATTTTGTTTCAAACTTTTCCCAGTTTTTATTTTCTCCTTTTTTAACACTTCCGAGCAAACAGAAAATGTCTGTGGCCCAGTTGTGTTGAACAGATCCCTTCTTGAAATCTCATATGCATGGAAATGAGCTACAATGCGACGGTGTGATGGTGTCTCAGCCAATCAGTGGGTCATGTGATCAACCATCTCCTGAGCAAGGGCTGAAATAGTAAAAAAAAAAAAAAAAAAATTTTACCTGCTACTTTTAGACCTGCCTGCAAGCACATCACCATGACGACAGCTTGTTAGGCCAAGGTGGGAAAAACAAGCTCCTTGCTCAAATGAAGGTCCTTTCGATGCAAAAAGATACCCAGAGCCAACCAGACAGGGGACACGAGCACATGGGTTGTCGCGTGGTGTCCCGGCTCACGGATTTAATATTTCAGACACGGAGAACGCTGCATGATTCCTCAGCGGATTGATTCGTCTCCAGATATTTCATGTATATAATATCTCCCCATCGCAAAGCCGTGCTTTATGACGAACCTGGATAGATGAATAAGTGCAGGAAATCGCCATTGCAGTTGTGCGTAGAAGCAATGGAGTACTTTGGAGGTAATGAGCAGCCAAATTGAAATCGTTTACTCCACCGCTACACTGCCCAGGCAAAATGTTAATGAATGCCAGTAAAATCAGACAGCCTCATAGAACAAAATATTTGCCGTTGTTGCGTTTTGGATTCTCCAGACCCGAGTGAGCCATCTGACATCACGTCGACGATGACAATAAATCGAGCGGTATCGTAATGAACAACGTTGTAGCTCTGGCTCTTTTGTCGACATGGTGGCTGTATTGAGCTGAGTTTTCCCAGACGGTCTTGAAATGACAATTGTTGCGGAAAACCACCGTGGAAAGTCGAGCTCTGGTGGCATAAGTGGGCCTTGGTGCATTGGGCCTCTAGATTTGTATTGGGCCTCTACACTGTGAGTAGCACCAGAGGTTCAACAGTCTTGTCATTGTGGCATAGAAACCTTGAACATTAAACAAGACAAACATTTCACCCAAGTAATGGACTGGCTGTGTGGTTTCCTTGCTTCTGACTGGTCTAAATTTCTGCTCACTCAGCCCACCGGTCCAAATCTTACTCACATGGCCCACCTGTTCAAATCCTGATCACATGGCCCACCTGCTCAAATCCTGCTCACACAGCCCACCTCTTCATATCATGCTCACATGGCCCACCTCTTCAAATCCTCACACGACATGACCCGTTAAAATTCTGCTCATACAGTCTGCGTATTGCAATCCTGCTCACACTGCCGACCTGTTCAAATTCTGCTCACACAACCCACCGGTTCAAATCCTGCTCACACAGCCCACCGGTTCAAATCCTGCTCGCACAGCCCACCTGTTCATGTCCTGCTCACACATCCCACCGGTTCAAATCCTGCTCACACATCCCACCGGTTCAAATCCTGTTCACATAGCCCACCTGTTCATGTCCTGCTCTGCTCACATAGCCCACCAATTCAAATCCTGTTCAGGTGACCCCCACCGGTTCAAATCCTGCTCACATAGCCTGCCATTTCAAATTCTGCTTACCTGACTCCCACCAGTTCAAATCCTGCTCACATAGCCTGCCATTTCAAATTCTGCTTACATGACCTCCACCAGTTCAAACCCTTCTCACATGACCCCCACCGGTTCAAATCCTGCTCACATGACCCCCACCGGTTCAAATCCTGCTCACACAGCCCACCAGTTCAAATCCTGCTCACATAGCTCACTCGTTTAAATCCTGCACACATGCTTCCCATCGGTTCAAATCCCGCTCACACAGCCCACCTGTTTAAATCCTGCTCACACTGCCCACCTGTTTAAATCGTGCTCACACTGCCCACCTGTTCAAATCCTGCTCACACAGCCCACCTGCTCATATATCCTGCTCACACAGCCCAGCGATTCGAACCATGCTCACACGGCCCACCTGTTCATATATCCTGCTCACACGGCCCACCTGTTCATATATCCTGCTCACATTGCCCACTTGTTCATATATCCTGATCACACGGCACAGCGGTTCAAACCATGCTCACACGGCCCACCAGTCAAATCCTGCTCACATAACACACCTGTGCAAATCCTGGTCACATGGTCCAGTGGTTCAAATCCTGCTCAAATAACCCACCTGTTCAAATTCTGGTCACATGGCCAACCAGTTCAACTCCTGCTCACCTGACCCACTAGTTAAAATTCTGCTCATGCAGGCGACGTGTTGAAATCCTGCTCACACAGCCCTCCTGTTTAAATCCTTCTCACATGGCCCACCTGTTCAAACCCTGCTCACATGGCCCACCTGTTTATATATCCTGCTCACATGGCCCACCTGTTCAAACCCTGCTCACATGGCCCACCTGTTTATATATCCTTCTCACATGGCCCACCTGTTCAAACCCTGCTCACATGGCCCACCTGTTTATATATCCTGCTCACATGGCCCACCTGTTCAAATTCTGCTCACATGGCCCACCTGTTCAAATCCTGCTCACATGGCCCACCTGTTCAAATACTGCTCATGACATCAGGGAGGTTCACAGTGGTACCTCCAAATGCAATTGGTGAATACTGAACCTATTTATTTTTTAATATGCAGGTCGAGGCTCATGGAAGAGTTGGGTGGGTAAGAGCAGCAAATGAGAGAACAGATGGACAAGGGACGTGCAGGCAATAACAACACAAACAAAAGCTTCATTAGGCCCAGCCACATCTACATTAAAGGAAAGACTAAACCGAAAGACAACTTATTTTGATGAACTTTGATGTATGTATCGGAGAGGAGGAAAAAAAAAACATCCATACAGAGACCAAAACCTATATAATGCTAAATTCGGGAGTGTGATGGAATACTCACTTCCCACAGGAGTGGAAGCAACTGCGATAACACGAGAGAAGGTCTATATAGATGTGATGTAATGGTCTTTTAGGCCAAAACACGCTCACATTTCCTAACAAGTGGTTGTTGCAGGATACTCCTTCGACAGAATGCAATAACGTCGAAAACAAAATCAAGGAAACACCATCATTCAACGTCACACAACTCCAGTAAAATCTCGACTAAGAGATTGAGTTTTCCTTTTTTTGTGTTTATCCAAGGTTCCAAGCCTCGTGGAGGAGCTTGCACGTTCATCACATGCAGGACAAGGACATCAGGAGACATGTGTGCATTTACATGAATTACAAAGACATCAGTAGACCCATTTTCCATGAGATATGAGGACATTAGTAGATGATGGACAAATACGTTTGGTATATGGGATGTGAACCTGGATTTGTTGCATCATGCGTGAGAGTTTCAGATGGGAACACCAACCAGGCCAATCAAGGTTACCTTCGATATGATCAATTATATGAGTATTGATTTACAATCAGTACCAGATGTCACTCTGCAAATCAGGTTCAACTCTATGTATCTTTTGCGAATATTGTCCATCGTGTTTCGGTGTCTGCCTAATAATGTACAGAATGTGATCCCTTTACTGTAATTGCTCGATCCTCTCACCTTCATTCATTCATTCATTTAGCTGTTGATGCATTTGTAGAACAACTTCCTTATCCTTTTGTGCATTCCTCCGGCCACCTCCAGACCTTTGGTAGTGCTTGACTCCCTGATAAGTAAATTTAATCCTTTCGGCTGCACAACTAATCGTGTTGAGCACACTTAAGATCAGATTGAGCACAATTTGTGATATTGTGTGATGTCAGACATAACGATCTGTGTCTCATGTCGCAACCCAACTCCACAAACGTACTCCTTCCATGGTCCATTTGACCATCCACATCGGCCAAATTCGATACCCCGAAGAGAAAGCACCAGTCGCTCTTACAAATGTATACAAGAGCATCAATAATGACTTTAAAATTTTAACCCTATGTTTATATTTTTACAGTTCATTTCCACACTAAATGTGTTAGTTTCACCGGCGGCGACTATAGGTTTGCTCTCCATCTGTCCGTCTCTCCATCCGTCCATCCGTCCATCCCACCTGTGGTTTTTCAGACTTTTTTCCCAAACCCTTTAACGTTTTCAACTGAAACTCTGTGCATGGCTTTATTATGATAAAGTACACAACAAGTTTGATTTTCTGGGTGTTTTGTCAGTTTTTCTCCGAGTTGTGCCCTTTTTGGACCCAGAAAATGTCACATCGGTAGGGGACATGTATTGCAGAGCAATTCTCACTCTTGTTGTTGTTATTGTTGTTGTTTAAGGTCTCATCCATCCCTGGGGACGTACCCATAAAATGTTCATCTCAAATGTACACATTGTCATCTTTCTATCATTGCTGTTTGTGTTGGTGTAAAAACCCAGGATGGGCCGTGTTGATGGAACCACCACTGGGTTCAAATTTTGTTGTTGTTTTACTGGTGCTGAAATTCCACCAAATCCCAACAACGTGACTTACCACAGGACTGTGTTGTCTGATCAAAGCGATTATAGACTAGTAAAGGTTATCACAGATTAATTAATTATTTGCGCCCACACCTGGTGTTAGCTTAGCGGTTAGGGTGCCGGCTTGGGATCCTAGGATCTTGGGTTCAAATCCCGGTCGATCGATGAATTAACGCCAGGGGGATTTACTCAGCCTGTCATCCTTCCGAGGTCGGCAAATTGAGCACCAGCTCACTGGTAATTACCTGTGTGTTGCAAGAGTCGACTAACAGGGTTGGCGGCAGGAAGGGCATCCGGCCATAAAACTTTGCTTCAAAAAGGGGACCAAGGTGCCCGAAAAAGGCCAACCCCTGCTCTGCGGGGAAAAATGGCCTCTTGAGGTGGTTCATTTTGTTCACACCACTGGGTGTTTCGTAAAGGTGTGCGAGGAGTGAATGAGCATAGAGTACCATGAAAATGAAGGACAAAACTATATACTTCATCTTGTATATAAAATATACGGCAATTGATGATGTTCTGAAACAGCCCGATGTGCTTGTAAATCAGAATGAGTGCAAATCTCCTAATATTCATCTTTTTTTCCTCTTTCAAGAGATACAACAAATCAAAGGTCTCGTAAATAACAACACAGTGTGGAATTATCTCTTATTATAAGTCATTAAAAACGAGTAATGGTTATCACTGATGAGGTCGACGCACCCACACCACCTATTGTAGATTTTTCATCTCGAGGTAACATGAAAGTTTAATTTGTCAATAGTATTAAAATACAAATCTTTAGACCCATTCCGAATTATGGATGGCTTCAATTTTTAACAGACTGGATCTTAAAAAGGGCATTGAAAATTAATGAAGAAGAATAACGCTGTTGCTCCAAACCAGTAAAGCTTGATTATATTAACGCAGTGAATGACAGGGAGGTGAGTTCAACATAGAATCTGATTTTATAACATTACTGAGGATAAAATATAGACCTAAGGTTAATATGATCACATTGATCACCTTCAGTAAAATGAACTTTTTGGTGAGCAAAGCTCGCGAAGCCAAGACAAAACCGAAAAAAAAATGTACAACTTGGACAAATCATCAGCCGAATATACGCTTCAACAATATATATATATATATACATTATACACATATATATCACATGAATGGGGCTGTGTAGCATTACGATTCTCATGTATGTACTACTTCTGAATGTTTTTCAGCTGTAGAGGAACTGGGGTAGAGTTTGAAACACAAATAGGCTTACCTTATGTTGCCTTTTGGTTGCTTTATGCATTTTTTTCGGCTAGAAGAGTATGGGAGGGGTTTATATGTATATATATATTCTAGATAAGATACCCATTCTTCACCTGGGGAAATCTGTGTCTGTAGGGGGAGGGGAAATGTGGGGGAGTGAGGGAATGTGGAGGAGTGGGTGGCAGCCCTTGCCATTTGCTCACGTGTACATGCAAGTTGATCGTCAGTGTCTTCCAGTGTCTCCTGCAATTGAGCCCACTTTATGCATGTGGCAGATGAGGTGTTGCGACCTATATTAGTCATTTTTAGCTTTGGCATCCTTGAATGAATATGAACTATAAATTACGAAACTATCCTGACTATAATTAATGGACTGGTGTGTGTTTGTTTGTCGCAATTAGTATATAGGGGTGTTCCTATCTTTGCTGGTGGTCTAGGAAGGACGGGGACTGGGGGGGAGGGGAGGGGGAGGGAATGGAACACAGTTACTCTATGTAAATGTGTTTCGTGCAGCGCCACCTCTAGGTGTGAGAGGGTATTACAAGTCCTCAAGTCTCCGCCCTTTACAGAGCTTGAATTACACGTTTGAATAAGGACAACAACACAAGTCACCTGGCTGCTCCCAGAGGGAGTGGGTCCTTCTCGTGAACGTAAACATATGAATGAAATTGAATTTTTATACCACATTTTCATTCCTTCTGCCGTACATATATTCCACTACTGTCTGAACCTCCTTCCAGTATTGGCACTTGCACGTCGGCAATTTTGCATGCATTTTTCGGTACATCTGGGAAATAAATGCATGGTTATTCAAGGCTGAATGATGTGAAAATATAGAATGGGCGTCCGTCATTATAATGCGCTTTGTGCTGGTCTACGTAGGTTAATGAATGTGGATATGAGGCCAGTGTCGATTACACCTTCAGCACCAGGAATTCCACGAGCATTCTTCGGTACACCAGTGAGATTACTCAAGGATGAATGATGAGAAAATATAAATTTTTATTCTAGTCTACATATAGAAATTTATATAGTCGTTATAGATTTATTTGGTCTTATTCGATTTAGGCGGAGTGTAAGTTGGGGGTTGTTGGAGAAGGGGGGTGAGGGTGGGAGATAGGCATCTAGGGAGGGGGTAAAAATAAGCATATAATAAGTCAATAAGTATAAAACTGTTCAATTAAGTCGTTCAACTGTTCAAATAAGTAATTCAATGGATTATTGCTTTCCTCTGTGGGCTGAGGCCCCAGCATCGTGTCTGTCTCTCCTGGATTCTGTGGAATTTAAAGCATTCAATATTTTTGGAATCTGCCATGAGGCCAAAGCATATCGCACGCAGGTCTGAGCCTCTCTGTTTATTTACCATCTTTTCTCCAATCTTGCTCCCTCTGCTCATTCAGTCATCTGACCCTCCCCAGTTCCTCCAGGATGCACACGTTTTCCAGTAAACCCCTCCTGGTTAAGCTTCCAAGATCCAGGTTTACTACACACCTCAACTCATTTGTTCCGCACTTCTCCTGCATGTGGGACACCTTTCAGAGGATGTGCAATCCCATTGTTCCCTCAAAAGCTTCAAACAGATGGTATACCACCATCTCATGCCACTCCCCCATACTGACCCATGATCTTTACCATCCCTATTATCCCCTCTTACCCCAACCTTCGTACTTGGAGGTTGCTGTGTTTCCTCCCCCCTCTCCTTCCTCTCTAAATGACAAATTCGCATAGGTGCAAACTTGAGTAGTACTGAAACAAGTTTCTCTTTTTAAAAAGGTGAGGAAACGAAAACAAATTTCTCTTTTTTTAAAGGTGAGTAAACGAAAAAACAATTCTCCAAGTAAGATTTAAATTATTTTGATATTATTCCAGCAACCGGAAGACCGTTCCTCTGAACGATACTACCATATCAATGTCCTCCCTAATGCTAAGCGTGCTTGTGATTCTTTGTAATTTGTTCCGAAGGTGGGATACGCACATACTTGTTTCGCTTTGCTTTTTTTGGCATTGGGTTTCCAAATTCCTTGGTTTAGCATAAGACGAGTACCCCTGTCTCAAATTGCCAGCTTAGGGTCTATGCATAGTCATGCGCTACGTGTCGGTGCACGCTGCGAGTTTGAAAATGCAACGCCATTCGATTAGCTCAACCACTGCAGATTCTGCCTGGAAACTTTCTACACACCTCGTGAGATCAACTGGAAGAATCTCTGGTGCGTTACCTCCAAACGCTCCATGTCCACCAGTCTCATCACATGATGTAGGATTGGTCACGTAACTTGTCAGATTGGCGTTATTGACCTGGATCAGTGAAATCTCAGACTGTATCATTATTTGATGATAATACAATCTGAGAGAGGGACGACAATTATTTATGCCAAAAGGCCAATTTTTCAAGGTTCACCTTTTAAAAGAGATTAGATTCCTTGATCATGGCGGTATGGTTTTTTTCTCGACAGAGACCGTTTCTGATTGCTCTATTCCATTTTGCGTGTCCACTGCGGACATGGCGGTATGGTTTTATCTCGACAGAGACCGTTTCTGATTGCTCTATTCCATTTTGCGTGTCCACTGCAGACACGAAGTATTGAGATGGAGTGGGGATCCTTTTTGCTTTGTTTTGGAGACACAACTACATAAACATCATCTAACATCAAAATAGCAGGGATGACATCTCAAACCCACCCAGTTTTGTGAAGAACATCTCAAACTAGCACAGGCTTGGCCTACAGTACTTGGCTTGCTGTGCCTCGGGCTGATGCTCGCTGCTTCACGCCACCCGTGCTCCTCGCTGCCTCCATGCCCCCCCCCCCCCATCTCGTTTGCTGCCAATCGGGCCGATAAATCTACCGTGTCACTATCCCCTCCATGCCCCCTCTCTTTTGCTGCTGGTAGAGCTGATCAATCTACCATGTCACAACCACACCCCTCATGTATTTTGTGTCACTTTGGCATCGACCAGTCGGTCCCTCACTTACTCCCTTTCACTTGCTTGCGTTTCTGTGCTTGCACCCCCACCCCTCAGACACACTACTTTTAAAGGTGTGACAGACTTTGCTTTGGGCTGGATTTTTTCTCTGCATACTTCGTGGGTTAGCAGGCTGGAATTCCATTTGCAGCGATAGCTCAAACCCTTGTTTAAGCGTGCTCTCCGTACACCATGTATGGTTGGTCTTGAGCTCGCCATATAAGCAATTCAAATTCCCCAGGAAAACCGTTTCGATGTCTTGTTGAGTTAACCCTTAACATTTGGTTTGCACACGAATACTCTGCTTGTCGAGCTTAGCGGCTGGTAACCAACAAGGCACAACCGAGGTTACAAAATAGGCCGCATTAACTGACTGGGTTTGCCAGAGCCAACTAGAACGCCACTCAGTAGAGCGCATACTCCCGCCGTGGGTCAAGTTGGAATAGTACGATTTCACAAAAGTTTGAGGGAGTAGTTCAGTGACGGCACAAGACAAGACAACACAAGACAGACACTGCACAGATATATATTTAGAATATATAGAAGATAATGTTAAAAAAAAAACAAGGCAATTTCACTTACATTTTCGGATTCAGCGTTCAATTCTATATAAGTGAGTGTATTTTGAGGCATGTGTGACTTCAAATAAAATTGTAAGCCAGGAAAAACGTTCGTTTCATTCCTTAGGGATACAACATGTAAAACTGGCCCAAACGTCAAAACAAAACTCGCTCATTTTAAGTCGTACAAGCTAATGCGACCACTCATTCTTCTGGGAAGAATCCCGTGCACATGCTTGTCACACTTATAACTCACCTAAGTCTTTATAAGTTCATCAAATACTGACACCGCGATTGACATTCGCTGAGGTAAATGTTGTGTTGATAATCTCTTCTGAGGTTAAAATAAAATAAAAAATTTTTTTTTTAAAGCATTATACGTATCAAACGATACATTTTATGAAATGGGGAAACCGAATACACACATTGGTGGTTTTAAAATGACAGAATATGTCTTTATTGGAAAAAAAAAACCTTGAAGACGACGCTGCTAACAAAATACACCGCTCTAACGCATAACCACGAGTTTAAACTACCTTTACAACAAATATGAAAACTATTTTCACATCACAATGTTAAATATAGTAGATAGTGTTAAAAAAAAATGAGCTCCATCTTCCAATGGTAAAAAATCCTTCAAGAAATTCCTGGATCCGGAATAATATCCTGAGCTTCACCAAAAACTAATCAATTCTTCCTTATCCCAAGGGCAATCATCCCACCAACTTTCATCCAAATCCGTTCAGAACTTTTCCAGATATCTTGTTCACAAACACACGCACACACACACGCGGACACGATCGAATGCATTACTCCCTGGCGGGAGTAATGATAGGTGTGTTACTCCTTACAATAGGAAGTGTCCCTGAAGGTAGTCACGTTTTTATCCTCCTTGCACTCCGAAGGCAGCACTGCGCCGAGCCACGTATATTTATTCACCAATTGTGTGACGACAGCTGTTTTGACAGTGCGAGGAAATGAGGCCTAATTAAGGAATGAAACCACTGGCTAACGAATGCGGAGAGGCGGCGAGATGCAGGCCAAAACCTGCTACCTCAGGCCATCTCGCCAAGCTGGAACTGACTCACACTGATGAAGAAATAGTGGACTCGGCTAGCTGTACGGGTCCTGTGCCGGGTAAAGGCCTACGGTAGTCTACCGTTGTTCTAGCTCTTAACCTACCAGGTCTGCAGTAACCCTCCTCACCTTCACACCTTTTTACATTGATATAGTCTGCCCTCTCATTTTGCACTCTATTCCCGGTGTCTCCCACTCGGCTTGACTTCCGTAGCTGTTTCGTAGCTGCACGCGTGTCGCACACAATGCAATGTAGTATGTACAGTCGTGGCCCTTTCACCCGCCCAATATCCTCCCAAACCAAGTAGCAAGTACCTGTTTGTTCGCGCAATGCTCGGTGTCGACCTATTCTGTCGAGTGAAATTCAATTTCTTGTGCACGTGTCGTGAGCACAATGCTGGGCCTGTTCACGCGTTCCCCTCTGAGTCCTTGGCTCACGGTGCGAGACAAGCATACGGTTCCGCGTGTACTGACGTACTTGTAATTCGGGTGAACGTCCATGTGCACGTGCCTTTGTCACGTGTACGGTTTATATGCGAACTCCTTCATGAGCATGAACTCGATGAAAGACAATGCAATTGTTTTGATGCCATGGTTTTCTCAGTATAAAGGATGATGGCGTTTATATTTTAAAAAAATTAAATTTTTAGCTTTTTTAACTGGAAAATAATTTGCCAGTCATTTGCTCTTTGCATTTGTGGAACATTGGCATGAAAATGTTTCAACAAAGGGTTAGGAGGAGACTATTTATGAAGTGAATATGATTGTATAACTGAGTCCATTTGGCATTTACCAATGTGCTGTATAACTAAATTTGCTTCACATCACTCTTGTTTGTCCCATAATGAGAATAACCATTCGAGCATAGGATAGTTAGTCCTACTTTACATAGGCCTTCGGTATCAATAGAAGCATAAAACTTACTGGAATCTCAAAAGTTTGTGACACATGTTCCTTTTAGAGTGAAACACGAAACCAGTCCCAAATTACTGTACAGGATTTTCATTACTCCGTCCCCACGCAGTGGGAGACGAGTTTTTACAATTGTGTGTGTGTGTGTATGTGTGTGTATGTGTGTGTACATTTTATTATTTTTAAAACTCGTTTCCATAAAATTTTGTTCGAGTACAAAGCGGCCGCGGACGGCCTTTACATTTTGAGATGGTTTCTAGTTTTTATTAGCGATGACATCTTGACACCTTGTCTTTGGCATCTTTTGCCAAATCTTGACATCTTTGGCATCTTGACATCTTTGGCCTTGTCTTTTGCGTTCACTTAATGGAGTGTAACTTTGGTATCAGCCTCAATATCTGATGGAATCATGCCATGTGAAACAAGACTCTTTACCAACGAACAAGTGGTATCTGTGGCACATTGGAGGGTAGTTGCAGAACATTTCATTGTTCACCAAAGCACAATCAATAACAAAGCTACCGGTCAGAAAAATATCATAAATCAGTCACTTTTAGACTGTTGGCTATTGGATAATAGGTATGTACACTCGCATCTGACCTGTCCCGGCACAACCATAAACGGTCATCCCGGTGTTTTCCAGGCGGGAAGATTTACCATTGTTTGTGCCACCTCTCAGATGGATGTCATGTTGGGTGTCTCGTCTGCCAGCATTAGTTGATGGACCCGAACGATTTTGTGCCCACGAGTAGTATTGCATCATTCGAAAATATACACAGTGTAGGAAACTTCTCTTCTTGGAAAATGAAACTTGGACATCTCCTCTGTGATCAAGCCCACAAGAAGTTGGGAATAATTGGGGCTGTTAGGAGGATAATAATAAGACTGCTGATGAACCGTCTCACACGGGTGTCGCATCCATGAGGATATTATATCTCCCGAGGAATGACGCTTGCTTCTCCCAACTGGAGACTGAACGACAACACGGTCACCAATGCACATTAATAAAGGGTTCTAAAGTTATCAAGAGTGCTCGGTACGAGTTGATAAAATGTACTTCATGAAATAATAAGTCGTCAAAGACATTCCTCGTCAAACTTTACACATTATAACAATGTTTGCCAAGAAAAAGACAAAATAATAACTCGTTATATAAAACGTACAATTATTTTAGAACTCGTGACCACTGGCGGATTGCTCTTTCTTGAAACTCGAATTGAGTTTTCTGCCATTGCTGATTATTGCTGATGATCACTTCCACTCATTAACAACAATCTACGGTGTATGATGATGCATTATCAGTGTTTAAGATACTCAACAGGTGTTTTTACTGATGTCTAATAGGTCTTCTTCCCTTCTAGTGCAAGTAACTGCAACCCAGTTTGTCAAATGCTTAAAAAGAGGTCTGTTCGATACCATAATTGGTGTATAAACGCTGTGAGTATAATCGTAGTGTGTTGTGGCTGATGAGCATTCCTGCCCCACGGTAGTCATAGTGGTACAAGAGGCACAAGAATGTCAGCAAGTATGTGAACTGAAGAAACAGGAAATGCTTCCAATAGTTTGTGTTATTTGTTTATTATGTTGAGTCAGTGAATCGTCTTTTTTTCTGGCCGATGCAGAAACGGTCCAGTGCCCGTGTGGGTAGTCCGCCGTCAGCAGTAGAAGCGAACCTCGCAATGACCTATCTTCCTTCCTCAAGCAGATGCCGCCACATCCTCCTCCTCTACGCAAACTATGGTGGAAATTGAGTGGGAAGTACCAGGAGTACGGAGACTGGTGTTACGATGCCATCACCGGCGTGACTAGCCACTTATGGTGTTATCATACAGAGCAGCTGGTGAATGGATGTTGTGTTACCGTCTTGATTTGAAAACGTGGAGGCCTAATCCAATGTGTCAGTAGTTCCATCTTCAGGTGAAACCTAAAGTTCCTTGTTTGATTTGTCAAAACCTCGTGTTAAGCCAGGAAAAAAATGTTTTCTAACAAGCGGATAAGTCTTCTCACACAGGCAATGTCCAATGACTGCCGAGTGAAAGGCCAGGCGTGTAATTTTGAATAAAATATACTGTACGTTGATCAACAATCGAAAGAGGTTAAATCCCTCAAAATTTCTGGACTCACCATCGGCCATGACCTTTCCTCGACAGACCACGTATGTTAGACCAGGGCTTCAAAGCCAAAGGCCAACTAGGCATCCTCCGTCGTGCTAAGTACTTCCTCGGTAAATCTGAATTTCTATAGGCCTACCTACAGGGCCTTTGCCCCGAGCTCAATGGAGTAATGCTCTCCTCTGTGGGAATCACATCAAGGTGTGTGGAATGCTCTTAACGTCTTGGAAGCCATTTTGTGGTGATCAAGAAGCCTCCGAACCATTGTCAATATTCTTTCAAACATGTAATATTATGTTCATAATGATTCTTCATTTTCTTCAATGTACAGATTCAATCTGCACATTTTCAGTCTGAAATTTTGCTTAAGCAAAATTATTTTGTGTCCTTCATGTTTGTTAATAATTGATTGATAATGTCAATGATGAAAAATGTTAATAATGTTGATGTTAGTAATGAAAATAATTAAATTAAAACTCTCCTTTGTCTTGCCTGCCTTTCTAATGTGGGTAAAAGGTACTCTTGGTTGTACTCGTCTTGGTTGTTGTACTGATCAGTAATAACTGATCTTTAAAGAGAAAATAATATCCATAGTTGATGCACGTGGAAGAACTAGTACTTGTACACAACAGATCAGGCTGCAACAGGACAAAATATGCTGCAGAGAGAGAGAGAGAGAGAGGGGGGGGGGGGGGGGGAAGGGGGGACAACAGCAGAGCCGAAGGCCAAGACAAAGGGAGGCAGACAACCAATTGGTTTGGGGAGGAATGGGGGGCAGGGGAGGATACATGGGGCAGATTAATATTATATATATATATATATATATATATACACATACGCCATTGTCTCTTTGTGGCTTTCTTTGTTCCTTAAACACGGGCGCATCTTTTAAGTTACAAACCCCAAACTCAGGGTATAAATAAAACTTTGTGCGAGGGGTATCATGTGACCACGGCCTCACACGAGGACCACGGCCTCACACGAGGCTCTGGGGGGCAGGGGGGAGGGGATGGCGTAACTAGAGTCCCTGTATAGAGAGAGTTACGACAACCCGGAATTAGAAGCCATTTTGTTTCCATTGTTTGCGCCACGCACTAGTGCACTGCCCGCTAGTGTGTATGCATTGTGCGTAACCAAGTACAAAATTTGAGTGCCTACATTGTGTAATTTGTGATTTGCATCGTGCCCCTCGCTTTTGATATGATTTTCTCCTAGTCCAAGATAAGAATCGGATTTTGTTTATTCCAATAATCTTTGTTCAGAAATGTAGTTTTATGTGGGGAGGAGAGGGAGGAGAGGGGGAAAAGGAATAAAAGGGAAAGAGGGGACAGGAAGTGCCTATCATTTTCTGGACTACCTTGCTCTATTGCGTCTTACTTTCTTGACTAGCATGCATGCACACAAAGCCGACAATGTGAACATTTTCAAATCTCTGTTAAAGACTCGTTTATTTGAAAATGCCTACATCTGATTATATCTCAGGTTTTCTTCTTGTATAATTTGTATTTGTATATTCATCTCGTTGGCTTTCTTCTCTTTTCTAAGTGCTTAGAGGCTCCTGCAATTTACGCTGTATAAATTCCTATTATTATAACAAGATTGCCTAAAAACCATCTTGACAAATGACAGAAATGTTGATTTTAAATATGAAAATTAAAAACTAATTTAACTTTTCATGTCGGCGCACCGGGAGAAATACATATGCACAATTAAATTGTAATTATATAAAAGGCCCAGAAATTGTAATCCAGACTTGCAATGGAAGAGCATGCATGTAAAACATACCCGTTTTTCATAGCAATGTACAATTAGTTGTATGGTGTACATCTAAACTATTCCAAATTACATACATGTACATAATAATAATAACAATAATAACAGTATTTATATAGCGACTTAGCATTAAAATGATCAAAGCGCTTCACAACATATCTTGAAGACTACAACTTACATTACACAATCTTAGAAGAATACGACTTAAAGCTACTTTTCAAAAAATACAATTAAGTTACTTTGGAAATAAATGTGTTTTGAGTTTTGATTTGAAAGTTTTTATGTTGTGTGAGGTCCGAATAGTTATAGGTAGTTTGTTCCAGAGGGCAGGTACTGAGTTGCAAAAGGCTTTGGCCCCGTATGGCATATGAGTTCCATTACAGACAAGGAGAGTCTTATCAGCGTGTGATCTTAAGTATTTGGCGTCATTAGAATGAGTGTGAGTATTAAAGACAATACTCACATTATTAAGTTTTATTAAAGACAACAAACAAAGCCAGACAATAAAATAGAGCGTTCCTCGTATGTATTCAATGCAAGGCCAGAAACACGCGAAGATCGGACAGGAAACAACATGGCGTCCACAGACCACGTGACCAATTTTTTCCGGACTCTTCATGTCGCAACTCTCTCTATACAGGGACTCCAGGTGTAACTGCTTTCTTTAAATGTGTACCGTGTAACGCCATCTGGTGGTGGTGGCAAAGGTATTACAATTTCCTTTTTTTAACCTGGCGTTTGTCCTCCTTCCCTCCCACCCCCCACATTTCCCCCCCACCCCCCCAAACAATTGGTCCATCAGCGAAGTGGCGGGTAGGCTCCGCTAGTGATATTTAATACCTATTTCTTCTTGGACACATTACTCCATTAGAATTGTTCAATGCGCTTACCACTTCATAATGCCAATTTACAGGAGGCTTCACCTTTTCATCTCCTTCTCTCTCTCTCTCTCTCTCTCTCTCTCTCTCTCTCTCTCTCTCTCTCTCTTACTCTCTCTTACTCTCTCTTACTCTCTCTTGCTCTCTCTGTCTTTCTTCCCTCTTTTGCTCATTTTCCCACTTCTTGCTCTTCCTATTTGTTCATGCCTTTGTCTTGTCGATGTGTTGTCTGCACTGTCCCACTGTCAGTGTGTGGCCCTGCTGTCCCAACGTATACCCTCTGTCACCTCGCTCTTGCATGATCCTCAACTTTGTATACAAAGCTCTCTCTTCATTGGGATTCATTCTGTTCATATAACATCGACAGCTTTTTATCTGTAAATTGAGAGAAATGGGTTTTGCCAAGAATTTCACAAGGGTTTTTTTTTTAAATAGCAGTTTTTAAACCACAGTTATAGATGTTTGCAATTTTTTTGACAAATTATCACAGTTGTTTGACAAGCTCAAACATTATTTGTGAGTCATACAAATTGCACGGATTGAAAGAGTCCAGTTATGACGCAAATCGTAGTTTTACCTAAAGTTTTAATTGCTGTTATGTCTGCCTCTGCAATTGATGATTGTCTGGTATTCTCAGAGGTCATGGGGGTTATGAGTGTGTTAGCAAACACTCCGCGAGTGTTTGTTCCTTTTCCTGAAAAGTTAAGAGCAGCAGATTCGGTGTTTGGTTGGAGTTTTAGAGAGTCTAGATGTCATGGCATGAATGTTCGTGTGATTACCTCAATCACTAAAGGTTATGTATTCACCCATGTCCGTCTGTTTGTGTATGTGAGCAGGTTTGTGTCTGTGTTTGTGTCTCAAACAGTTATGGACGGATTTGGGTGAAACTTGATAGATGAGTTGTGTCGGTGACAACAACAAGCAGGTTAGATGTTTGTGAAGATCTGGAAGCGGAATACAAAATGTCTATCAGTGAAATTAAAACAAAATGTAAATGGGGAGGTAAGTTGGCCTGTAATTGTAACCGTCATAGTCGTGTCAGGGTGGTGTAGAAGTCTCACAATTTCCTTTGAGTTGTCTAATCTGGGTTTGATTCCCAACCTGACTACAAACTGTCACATTGGTGTTTTTCAGGCTGGGCACCATCTCGGCACCCTGAACAAATTAGAGAATCTTGCCCAATTCACCTTCAGTGGAACGTCAGGCCTTGCCAGCCAGTTCGTGATAGACTTGCTACAAAATTGAGTAATTGTGGCCATTACTGTAGCAGTGGTAGTTTAAAAGTCTCTTGGAATATTTTGCAAGAATAGTCCTTTGGGCAGGAGCCACAGCCATATACATCTTGCTGAGAGATTACAGAAAGTGATAACAATAACTTGCCCACTCTTCGCAAAGGACACCGTGGGATTTTTAGCGTCCACCAACTAATGCCGGAAGACGGGATGCCCAATTAACTTCCATCCGAGGGACGACACACATTGATGAATCACCCTGTCTGAAGCACCAGGATGGAAGTTTATTGCTGAGCCATGATTGGATGAATTATTTTATGGATCAAAATAATCATATCAGTTTGTCACAAGTCACGTGATGTTGCCAGCGCTGCCTCTGTTTTCGAAAAAGATGGGAATTCAACCAGATATTTTGGTACATCATCAGAAACTTGTTGGACAATTCTGTTAAACTTGTATAGGTGTGATGTCACAGACACTAGTTGTTGCCAGCGACCATCTTGTGTACATTCAACATACAAATTACCCTTTCTGATTCACCAAATATGTTCATTATTATAATAGGGTTTACTGTCATAACAGAACATACAACAGACCTAACAGAACTTTTTGAACAGGAAATGATGTGGTGCAGACAGGGATGTGGTGCATTGTTGGTGTTTCATTCCATTTTGCCCACATTCTCAGTAACCTTAGTGTTTGTGAGTCACCTTTTTGTATACAAGAAAGTATACAAGAACCTATCTTACAACCTATCTTTGGAATTATACATTTTTAAGATTCCACTATTGTTATGAGTTTGCCAAAGTGATTCCAGAAGCCATTCATGTGCTTGTCTTCGACTGTAATCATATCTCATACTGTAATCATACTTATACTGTAATTACTCATACTGTAATCATACCTACATGTATATATATATTGTTGCGGTTTTAGAACCCACACTTTTGTAAATAAATAAACACTTGTTGTAAATAACTCTTGTAAATATCCCATCATTTAATAAAGTTAAAGGTTGCACCCTTAGTTAGGCCACAGCAACACGTAGGCCACCTTAGAAACTCAGTTATTTCCTTATTATGTGTTTTACATAAGGCCGTGTTTCCAATAGTTGAATCTGCGTTGCATCAATTAAATAAGAGTAGGTCCCCAATTCATTTCGTCCATTTTGCGACCTCTCTCCAAATTCTGTCACGCGCCTTGGTTAGCGCTCGTTCAAGCACCGCCATTGACCATGCGGTCGGCTGGAGGAAGAAGGGGGCGGAGCGCCAGGAACACGGTGTGGCCACGTCAACTAGTCATCAAAGGCGTGGCCGGTGAGCCCCCACCAGCCAACCAGGGCTGAGGTGAGCTCGCCGAAGGGCGTGGCTTTTTGGCTGGCATAGTGATCTTGAAACGCGATATATAAGCGCTAGCGCAAAGCCCTTTCACGGACTTGTTCGGCGGTGCTCTTGATGAACGGACTCCTTTTGAAAGACCTGCGCGCAAAAGATGGGAATTTTTTGGGGAGGGGGGAGGGGGGAGGGGGGGGAGGGGAGGGGGAGGGGAGAAGAAGGAGGGGAAGTACCCGGCATTCTGTGTATAAACGTGAGGGAGAAGAGGGGGAGGGGGGAGGGGAGGAGAGAGGGAGAGGGGGGGGGAGGAGAGAGGGAGAGGGGGGGGGGAGGAGAGGGGGGAGGGGGAGGAATGGGAGAGGAGGGGGGAGGGCGCGCGAATCGTCGAATCAGCGCGCTGCTCTGCCACCGATTCAGATTCCGTGTATAATATTCCTCGCTGAAAAAAAATATGGATCTAAAGATGAAAGAAAAAAAAACCTATGTGGTGTGAATGGCAATGTTCCTCGCTGAAATGTGAAAAAACGCAATCGCGCGGCAAGGAACATCACGTGATCGCTCTGAGCGATCGATTGCAACTCTGCGTCGTGTCGTGGGCGTGGCCATCGTGGCCTCATGCTCCCAGGTGATTGGCTAACTCGAGCTCGAGAGAGCCATAATGCGCTATGTTATGGCAAAAAATATGGATCTAAAGATGAAAGGGAAAAAAACCTATGTGGTGTGAATGGCAATGTTCGTCGCTGAAATGTGAAAAAAGGCAATTGCTTTTCGCTCTGAAATACGTGCGAACGCGTAACTGAGTTAATGGCGGCAAGGAACATCACGTGATCGCTCTGAGCGAATCAGCGCGCTGCTCTGCGACCGGTCAGAATCCGTGCATAATATTCCTCGCTGAAATGCGCTGAGGTAAAAATATGGTTAAAAAATATTATGAAATCAATTTTTAGGTCGGCCATGTTCTTACCAGGCTCAATGGCCATGTCTGTGCCAAATATCAAGTACGTGAGCCTCTCCGTATAGGAGTCTATCGGTAACATTACACACACACACACACACACACACACAAACTGTGTGATATATATATATATATATATATATATATATATATATATATATATATATATATATATATATATATATATATATATATATATATATATATATATATATATATATATATATATATATATATACAGTGGAACCTTGACTTACGAGTTTAATTCGTTCTGTGACCGAGCTCGTAACTCAAATTGCTCGTTCCTCAAATCAAATTTCCACATTAAAATGCATTGAAATGCTATTAATCCGTTCCAGCCCGCCAAAAACCACACCAATTTTTTTTAAAATATACAGTATATATAAAAATATCTCGCGCTTTATATTTCACCTGTATGCAGCATACAAGTTGGCAGGATGGCCTGGACTGGAGGTACGCACACTTGACTCTAAAGTCTAAACTGTCCAGCCTGGGTTTGAATCCCGACCCAGCTATAACCTGTCATGGGTGAATCACAGGCAGGGTGATTCATCAATGTGTGTACCGCTAAACTGGGCGCCCCGTTTGCGTCCCATTAGTTGTTGGATGTTAAGGATCTCACCGTGTTTTCCACAAAGAGAAGGCGAGCTATCGCCGGCACTCTGAACAAGTTGTGGCCTGGCATGCTCTTCTCCTCTGCCGTTATATACGTCCTCCTCGGCATCTTTTTCCAGAAGAGCCCTGTCTCGTCACAGTTGAAGATTTGCTGGGGGATGTATCGTTCGGCTTCTATCAGTTCGGCAAAAGTTATAATAAAATCTTCAGCTGCCTTCACATCCGCCTCACCAAGTCGACAACACGCACACCTCGCTCATGTTTTTCGACGATTGCGTGTTTTATATCCAAGCACATCATCCTCTTCTTCTTCTCAGTTATAATAAAATCTTCAGCTGCCTTCACATCCGCCTCACCAAGTCGACAACACGCACACCTCGCTCATGTTTTTCGACGATTGCGTGTTTTATATCCAAGCACATCATCCTCTTCTTCTTCTCAGTACCGTGTTTTCCACAAAGAGAAGGCGAGCTATCGCCGGCACTCTGAACAAGTTGTGGCCTGGCATGCTCTTCTCCTCTGCCGTTATATACGTCCTCCTCGGCATCTTTTTCCAGAAGAGCCCTGTCTCGTCACAGTTGAAGATTTGTTGGGGGATGTATCGTTCGGCTTCTATCAGTTCGGCAAAAGTTATAATAAAATCTTCAGCTGCCTTCACATCCGCCTCACCAAGTCGACAACACGCACACCTCGCTCATGTTGTTCGACGATTGCGTGTTTTATAGCCAAGCTCATCATCCTCTTCTTCTTCTCAGCACTGCACTTGGCACTCACTTTCTTAGGCCCCATGGTTAAAACTAAGAAATTTTCCAAAATAACCAAAATGCGAAAACAAAAATGCAGCGATATACGGCAGAGATACTGTACTTGCACGGCAAGATAACCACGTGACCAGAACCCACCTGGGTGGCGGCTGGCGTAAACTCAAAATAACCAACATGCGAAAACAAAAATGCAGCGATATACGGCAGAGATACTGTACTTGCACGGCAAGATAACCACGCCACGTGACCAGAACCCACCTGGTGGCGGTTGGCGTAAACTCAAAATAACCAACATGCGAAAACAAAAATGCAGCGATATACGGCAGAGATACTGTACTTGCACGGCAAGATAACCACGTGACCGGGTGGCGAAAGCTCGTAACTCAGATCTCGGCTCGCATCTCAAAGCAATAAACCGCCCGAGCGACGGCTCGTATCTCGAAAAACTCGTAAGTTTTGGCACTCGTAAGTCAAGGTTCCACTGTATATATATATATATATATGTATATATATATATATATATATATATATATATATATATATATATATATATATATATATATATATATATATACATACATACACACTGTAGCAGTGGTAACTGTAGGCTAACCCCTGCTTTAGCGGGAAAATGGCCTTAAAACGATCATTCATTCATTCATTCATTCACTGTAGCAGTGGTAGAATCAGGCCCACCCAAAGACATATATATATATGCCCGTCTACTCACCCATTCCCGGACCCGTGACCACATCACCCCCGTCCTTTACAAGCTTCACTGGCTCCCCATCCCCCAGAGAATCCAGTACAAAATCCTCCTCTTGACATACAAAGCCCTCCATAACCTGGCCCCATCCTACCTGGCTGACCTCCTCTCCAGACACACTCCCACCCGCAACCTCCGCTCTGCTGGTACAAACCTCCTGACCCCCTCCATCCGGACCAAATTCAGATCCTGGGGGGACAGGGCCTTCTCCATCGCTGCGCCCACCCTCTGGAACTCACTACCTCACACCATCAGAGACTCCTCCTCACTCACCACATTCAAAACATCACTAAAGACCCACCTGTTCAACACTGCATTCAACATTCAACCCACAGCATTTAACCCCTGACTATCTCTTCTCCTTCTCCCTCCTTTTGCTTTAAATATTTCCCTATTGATTCTTGTCTTTTTTGAAATTGTTGTTTTCATGTATTGTTATGCATTATGTTTGCCACTCTGTCAAAGCGCCTTTGGGCTTCTGGAAAAGCGCTATACAAAATAAATGAATTATTATTATTATTATTATTATATATACTAGGGCATGCCCGTACTATATATAAGCTAGGACGTGCCCGTACGTGGGTGCCCGTTCCTTGCCAAAAAAAAAAAAAAAAAAAAATTTGTGTAGGGGTGTGTGTGTGTAAACATCCTAGGGCGTGCCCGTACGTGGGTGCAAAAAAACATGCGTGCAAACAACAACAACAAAAAAAAACTTTGAAACCACGTGGCAGTAACGACCACAGAACCCCCCCCCCTCTATTTACATGAATGGTTTGGTCCATTCGCAACGACCACAGAACCCCCCCCTCTATTTACATGCAATGGTTTGGTCCATTCGCAACGCCAAAGCGAACGGCGAACGGCTAAATCGCCATAGCTCGGTAAGTACTAAGTACTTGTCCGATTAATTTCAAACCTTGAAAAGGCACATCCTCGGGTCCCCAGCAATATACCTGGCAAGTTTAAAGTATATCGGACCCGTGGTTGTCGAGAAACAGCGGTCACAGACAAACAAACAAACGTACAAACAAACACACAGAGATTACTGGAATTATAGATAGATATATCTCTTTCTGACCATTGACTATTCGGTGATGGACACCGAAGCCATTACACTGGGGGGGGGGGGGGGGGGGGAGCACAGAACCATCAGAAAAAGCGTCCATAATGAAAAGTTACATAAAAAGACCATAAACACATACGTAAAAAAAAAAGCCTCAATCAATATCTGGTATTTGAAAATTGTAGTATCTATAACTGCAAACTGTGAAATAAAAATTTCAATGAAAATTTAGGTAAAAACAATAAACGCATCCGTAAAATAAATAAATAAATAACCTACATTGATATCTAGCAGCAGGTCGGTGATGCTTGTCTATAATCATAAAGCTTGTACTTATGATGTACCTATGTACAAAGCACGGTTTCTTATTGTTTACACAATGTGTAAGCATACCTCACTTGGATATACTGTATGTATATATATATATATATATATATATATATATATATACACGTTAAGCATTGAGCAATAGCACGTAGGCGTCTGAGTATGGAATTGGGTTTCCTGCTGTGAACACAGTGAACACAGTGAACACGTTTAACCATCTCAAATCACTTCTGTGGTTGTTTTTGGAGTGTAAGGTACGTTTTAGCTCACCTTTACTGCATATAGAAATGCTAATATGAAGCTGAGAAGTTATTAATTATGATGTTTTTCATTTACGTTATTCCCATGTGGAATTCATCATGGTTCCACAAGTGACTGCTGGGAGAAGTTACTCTAATGAAGTTCTTAATAGGATGGAGCTCCCATGCGAAATTCGTCGTTGTTTTGTTCCATGAGAGACCAACGGTGATAGAAATAGGTAGGGTGCTGCTAATCAATCAAAGTTTGGGACATGTGTAAACTTGTGCCGTTGTGTTGATTGCAATGTCTGGATGCCTGAAGACTGTGCCGGTTGAACATCTGTTGATGATATGTTTGTTTATTCAGTGTTAGGATTAGGTAAGGGTGGGTCTAGTGTTGCTCAAGGCTGGCAGGATAACCTTTAGACATATGCACACTGAGCTGTCTACCCTGGGTTTTAATCTTGACCCAGCTATAAACCGTCATCCTGGTCCTTCGCAGGCAGAACATGGCATCAATGTGTGCTTGTTAAACTGGGTGCCCTTTTGGCATTGGTTGGTGATGTTAAAGGCCCCACTGTGTCATCCACAATGAGTAGGTACGGTAAGTTATCGCCAGAACCCTCATCAAATTAAAAATTCCTGCTCCAACTAACTGCTGGCAAAACAGTGTCAAACTACCCAATGCAAATCCCTAACCCTGACCCTTTTTGTCAAATTTTGTCAAATACTTTTTCTGGTCATAAATAATTTTGTGTGGGACTGGCCTAATTACCCAGAGTGACCTGAATCGACCTGTCTGGAAAGCAAAGCACCTGACTATTCTGCCTGTCGGCGTAACATGTACGTGTACTGTCGTTGTGAATTGTCGTTGTAACCTGCACTTACATGAATATAAGGTGTACTTGTAAGAATAGAAATAGGTTCATTTTTCCTTAAAATCTGAGCAATGTGAAATGTTTGCGCAATCCACAAATTAAATGCTGCATGGTGTCCTCCATTATGCAGCAGTGCTTCTCGCATTGCGAATCATGTCATCACCTTATTAGAGCCAAGGCCATTGCTGAGATTTTGTCGGCCTTGTGCAAATGAAATCGACAGGAGAGTGGGAATGGACCCTCCATGTTAACTGCTCTTTACACCTTGGTTCTCAATTCTCATGATAATTCTGTTTTGGACTTGCATAGTTTGGCTTGAACCAGCAGAAAGCGCTTATCTTAAATGGACGGTTGGTGTGCACAGTTTGGCCTTCTCGTGCTGTTGGACGGTCCATTTAATCGGGCACTGGGATAAAGATGTTGAACTGAAAGGAGATTAGTTGAAGAAGAGAAAAGTCTTGAGATGGTCAGGCTCTGTAACCTGATCGGCATTAATGTCCTGGTGTAAAACTGCTCATTTTGCTTTGGTGTTTCTCTGAGACATTTATTTTTAGCTAATCAATTGCACACAAGAAAATAAGAGGCCAAGAGAGAAAGAGAGTTGGAGAGAAAGGGGATTGGACGAAGAGACTGAGAGGTGGCTAGGGAGATGGATATTTATATATATATCCTCTATGGTTCACCCTCAACAATCACCAATAAACTCCAATACATTCAGAACTCCGCTGCCCGTCGACTCACCCATTCCCGGACCCGTGACCACATCACCCCCGTCCTTTACAAGCTTCACTGGCTCCCCATCTCCCAGAGAATCCAGTACAAAATCCTCCTCTTGACCTACAAAGCCCTCCATAACCTGGCCCCATCCTACCTGGCTGACCCCCTCTCCAGACACACTCCCACCCGCAACCTCCGCTCTGCTGGTACCAACCTCCTGACCCCCCCCCCCCCCCCCCCCATCCGGACCAAATTCAGATCCTGGGGGGACAGGGCCTTCTCCATCGCTGCTCCCACCCTCTGGAACTCGCTACCTCACACCATCAGAGACTCCTCCTCACTCACCACATTCAAAACATCACTCAAGACCCACCTATTCAACACTGCATTCAACATTTAACCCACAGCATCTAACCCCTGACTATCTCCTCTCCTTCTCCCTCCTTTGTGCTTTGAATATTTCCCTATTGATTCTTCTTTTTTGCAATTGTTTTTATGTTTTGCACTCTGTCAAAGCGTCTTTGGGCTTCCTGAAAAGCGCTATATAAAATAAATGCATTATTATTATATATATATATATATATATATATATAGAGAGAGAGAGAGAGAGAGAGAGAGAGAGAGAGAGAGAGAGAGAGAGAGAGAGAGGGGGGAGATGGAGATATATATCTAGAGAGAGAGAGAGTGAGAGTGTGTGTGTGTGTGTGTGTGTGTTGGATGGAAAGAGAGTTGGAGGGAAAAAGAGAGGGAATGATACAGAGAAAGGGTTGGAGAAAGAGATATGGAGAGGGATAAAGAGTTGGAGAAAGAGATATGGAGAGAGATAAAGAGTTGGAGAAAGAGAGAGATAAAGAGTTAGAGAAAGAGAGAGAGAAATAATTTGAGAAAGAGAGAGATAAAGAGTTGGAGAAAGAGATATGGAGAGGGATAAAGAGTTGGAGAAAGAGAGAGATAAAGAGTTGGAGAAAGAGAGAGAGAAATAATTGGAGAAAGAGAGAGATAAAGAGTTGGAGAAAGAGAGAGATAAAGAGTTAGAGAAAGAGAGAGATAAAGAGTTGGAGAAAGAGATATGGAGAGATATAAAGAGTTGGAGAAAGAGAGAGATAAAGAGTTGGAGAAAGAGATATGGAGAGATATAAAGAGTTGGAGAAAGAGAGAGATAAAGAATTGGAGAAAGAGATATGGAGAGATATAAAGAGTTGGAGAAAGAGAGAGAAAAAGAGTTGGAGAAAGAGATATGGAGAGATATAAAGAGTTGGAGAAAGAGAGAGATAAAGAATTGGAGAAAGAGAGAGATAAAGAGTTGGAGAAAGAGATATGGAGAGATATAAAGAGTTGGAGAAAGAGAGAGATAAAGAGTTGGAGAAAGAGATATGGAGAGATATAAAGAGTTGGAGAAAGAGAGAGATAAAGAATTGGAGAAAGAGTTATGGAGAGATATAAAGAGTTGGAGAAAGAGAGAGATAAAGAGTTGGAGAAAGAGATATGGAGAGATTTAAAGAGTTGGAGAAAGAGAGAGTTAAAGAGTTGGAGAAAGAGATATGGAGAGAGATAGAGTTGGAGAAAGAGTTGGAGAAAGAGAGAGATAAAGAGTTAGAGAAAGAGAGAGAGAAATAATTGGAGAAAGAGAGAGATAAAGAGTTGGAGAAAGAGATATGGAGAGGGATAAAGAGTTGGAGAAAGAGAGAGATAAAGAGTTGGGGAAAGAGATATGGAGAGGGATAAAGAGTTGGAGAAAGAGAGAGATAAAGAGTTGGGGAAAGAGATATGGAGAGGGATAAAGAGTTGGAGAAAGAGAGAGATAAAGAGTTGGGGAAAGAGATATGGAGAGGGATAAAGAGTAGGAGAAAGAGAGGGATAAAGAGTAGGAGAAAGATAGGGATAAAGAGTAGGAGAAAGAGAGAGATAAAGAGTTGGGGAAAGAGATATGGAGAGGGATAAAGAGTTGGAGAAAGAGAGGGATAAAGAGTTGGAGAAAGAGATATGGAGAGGGATAAAGAGTTGGAGAAAGAGAGAGATAAAGAGTTGGGGAAAGAGATATGGAGAGATATAAAGAGTTGAAGAAAGAGAGAGATAAAGAATTGGAGAAAGAGAGAGATAAAGAGTTGGAGAAAGAGATATGGAGAGATATAAAGAGTTGGAGAAAGAGAGAGATAAAGAATTGGAGAAAGAGAGAGATAAAGAGTTGGAGAAAGAGATATGGAGAGATATAAAGAGTTGGAGAAAGAGAGAGATAAAGAGTTGGAGAAAGAGATATGGAGAGATATAAAGAGTTGGAGAAAGAGAGAGATAAAGAATTGGAGAAAGAGATATGGAGAGATATAAAGAGTTGGAGAAAGAGAGAGATAAA
>NW_027619429.1:0-42561 GCF_964187855.1 Myxine glutinosa
CTGCACCAACACAAGTGCGAAAAGGGGTTTTTCAACACTAACACAAGTGCGAAAAGTGGTTTTTCAACACTAACACAAGTGCGAAAAGTGGTTTTTCAACACTAACACAAGTGCAAAAAGTGATTTTTCCACACTAATACAACTGCAAAAGTGGTTTCCTGCACCAACACAAGTGCGAAAAGTGGTTTTTCAACACTAACACAAGAGCGAAAAGTGGTTTTTCAACACTAACACAAGTGCGAAAAGTGTTTTTCCACACTAATACAAGTGCAAAAGTGGTTTCCTGCACCAACACAAATGCGAAAAGTGGTTTTTCAACACTAAACACAAGTGCGAAATGTGGTTTTTCAACACTAACACAAGTGCGAAAAGTGTTTTTTCCACACTAATACAAGTGCAAAAGTGGTTTCCTGCACCAACACAAGTGTGAAAAAGTGGTTTTTCAACACTAACACAAGTGCAAAAAGTGGTTTTTCAACACTAACACTAGTGCGAAAAGTGGATTTTCAACACTAACACAAGTGCGAAAAGTGTTTTTTCCACACTAATTCAAGTGCAAAAGTGGTTTCCTGCACCAACACAAGTGCAAAAAGTGGTTTTTCAACACTAACACAAGTGCGAAAAGTGATTTTTCAAACACTAACACAAGTGCGAAAAGTGTTTTTTCCACACTAATACAAGTGCAAAAGTGGTTTCCTGCACCAACACAAGTGCGAAAAGTGATTTTGTCAACACTAACACACAAGTGCAAAAAGTGGTTTTTCAACACTAACCACAAGTGCGAAAAGTGGTTTTTCAACACTAACACAAGTGCGAAAAGTGTTTTTTCCACACTAATACAAGTGCACAAGTGGTTTCCTGCACCAACACAAGTGCGAAAAGTGGTTTTTTCAACTCTAACACAAGTGCGAAAAGTGGTTTTTCAACACTAACACAAGAGCGAAAAGTGGTTTTTCAACACTAACACAAGTGCGAAAAGTGTTTTTTCCACACTAATACAAGTGCAAAAGTGGTTTTCCTGCACCAACACAAGTGCGAAAAGTGGTTTTTCAACACTAACACAAATGCGAAAAGTGGTTTTTTCAACACTAACACAAGTGCGAAAAGAGGTTTTTTCAACACAATCACAAGTGCAAAAAGTGTTTTTTCCACACTTATACAAGTGCAAAAGTGGTTTTCCTGCACCAATACAAGTGCGAAAAGTGGGTTTTTCAACACTAACACAAGTGCGAAAAGTGGTTTTTCAACACTAACAAGTGCGAAAAGTGTTTTTTTCCACACTAATACAAGTGCAAAAGTGGTTTCCTGCACACCAACACAAGTGCGAAAAGTGGTTTTTCAACACTAACACAAGTGCGAAAAGTGGTTTTTCAACGCTAACACAAGTGCGAAAAGTGGTTTTTCAACACTAACACAAGTGCGAAAAGTGTTTTTTCCACACTAATACAAGTGCAAAAGTGGTTTCCTGCACCAACACAAGTGCGAAAAGTGGTTTTTCAACACTAACACAAGTGCGAAATGTGGTTTTTCAACACTAACACAAGTGTGAAAAGTGGTTTTTCAACACTAACACAAGTGCGAAAAGTGGTTTTTCAACACTAACACAAGTGCGAAAAGTGTTTTTTCCACACTAATACAACTGCAAAAGTGGTTTCCTGCACTAACACAATTGCGAAAAGTGGTTTTTCAACACAAACACAAGTGCGAAAAGTGGTTTTTCAACACTAACACAAGTGCGAAAAGTGTTTTTTCCACACTAATACAAGTGCAAAAGTGGTTTCCTGCACCAACACAAGTGCGAAAAGTGGTTTTTCAACACTAACACAAGTGCGAAAAGTGGTTTTTCAACACTAACACAAGAGCGAAAAGTGGTTTTTCAACACTAACACAAGTGCGAAAAGTGTTTTTTCCACACTAATACAACTGCAAAAGTGGTTTCCTGCACTAACACAATTGCGAAAAGTGGTTTTTCCACACTAATACAAGTTCAAAAGTGGTTTCCTGCATCAACACCAGTGCGAAAAGTGGTTTTTCAACACTAACACAAGTGCGAAAAGTGTTTTTTCAACACTAACACAAGTGCGAAAAGTGGTTTTTCAACACTATCACAAGTGCAAAAAGTGGTTTTTCCACACTAATACACGTGCAAAAGTGGTTTCCTGCACCAACACAAGTGCGAAAAGTGTTTTTTCAACACTAACACAAGTGCGAAAAGTGGTTTTTCAACACTAACACAAGTGCGAAAAGTGGTTTTTCAACACTAACACAAGTGCGAAAAGTGGTTTTTCAACACTAACACAAGTTCGAAAAGTGTTTTTTCCACACTAATACAAGTGCAAAAGTGGTTTCCTGTACCAACACAAGTGCGAAAAGTGTTTTTTCAACACTAACACAAGTGCGAAAAGTGGTTTTTCAACACTAACACAAGTGCGAAAAGTGGTTTTTCAACACTAACACAAGTGCGAAAAGTGGTTTTTCAACACTATCACAAGTGCAAAAAGTGGTTTTTCAACACTAACACAAGTGCGAAAAGTGGTTTTTCAACACTATCACAAGTGCAAAAAGTGTTTTTTCCACACTAATACAAGTGCAAATGTGGTTTCCTGCACCAACACAAGTGCGAAAAGTGGTTTTTCAACACTAACAGAAGTGCGAAAAGTGGTTTTTCAACACTATCACAAGTGCGAAAAGTGGTTTTTCAACACTAACACAAGTGCGAAAAGTGGTTTTTCAACACTATCACAAGTGCAAAAAGTGTTTTTTCCACACTAATACAAGTGCAAATGTGGTTTCCTGCACCAACACAAGTGCGAAAAGTGGTTTTTCAACACTAACACAAGTGCGAAAAGTGGTTTTTCAACACTAACACAAGTGCGAAAAGTGGTTTTTCAACACTAACACAAGTGCGAAAAGTGATTTTTCCACACTAATACAACTGCAAAAGTGGTTTCCTGCACCAACACAAGTGCGAAAAGTGGTTTTTCAACACTAACACAAGTGCGAAAAGTGGTTTTTCAACACTAACACAAGTGCGAAAAGTGTTTTTTCCACACTAATACAAGTGCAAAAGTGGCTCCTGCACCAACAGAAATGCGAAAAGTGGTTTTTCAACACTAACACAAGTGCGAAATGTGGTTTTTCAACACTAACACAAGTGCGAAAAGTGTTTTTTCCACACTAATACAAGTGCAAAAGTGGTTTCCTGCACCAACACAAGTGCGAAAAGTGATTTTTCAACACTAACACAAGTGCAAAAAGTGGTTTTTCAACACTAACACAAGTGCAAAAAGTGTTTTTTCCACACTAATACAAGTGCAAATGTGGTTTCCTGCACCAACACAAGTGCGAAAAGTGGTTTTTCAACACTAACACAAGTGCGATAAGTGGTTTTTCAACACTAACACAAGTGCCAAAAGTGGTTTTTCAACACTATCACAAGTGCAAAAAGTGTTTTTTCCACACTAATACAAGTGCAAATGTGGTTTCCTGCACCAACACAAGTGCGAAAAGTGGTTTTTCAACTCTAACACAAGTGCAAAAAGTGGTTTTTCAACACTAACACAAGTGCGAAAAGTGGTTTTTCAACACTAACACAAGTGCGAAAAGTGTTTTTTCCACACTAATACAACTGCAAAAGTGGTTTCCTGCACCAACACAAGTGCGAAAAGTGGTTTTTCAACACTAACACAAGTGCGAAAAGTGGTTTTTCAACACTAACACAAGTGCGAAAAGTGTTTTTTCCACACTAATACAAGTGCAAAAGTGGTTTCCTGCACCAACACAAGTGCGAAAAGTGGTTTTTCAACACTAACACAAGTGCGAAAAGTGGTTTTTCAACACTAACACCAGTGCGAAAAGTGGTTTTTCAACACTAATACAAGTGCAAAAGTGGTTTCCTGCACCAACACAAGTGCAAAAAGTGGTTTTTCAACACTAACACAAGTGCGAAAAGTGGTTTTTCAACACTAACACAACTGCGAAAAGTGGTTTTTCAACACTAACACAAGTGCGAAAAGTGTTTTTTCCACACTAATACAAGTGCAAAAGTGGTTTCCTGCACCAACACAAGTGTGAAAAGAGGTTTTTCAACACTAACACAAGTGCGAAAAGTGATTTTTCAACACTAACAAGTGCGAAAAGTGTTTTTCCACACTAATACAAGTGCAAAAGTGGTTTCCTGCACCAACACAAGTGCGAAAAGTGTTTTTTCAACACTAACACAAGTGCGAAAAGTGGTTTTTCAACACTAACACAAGTGCAAAAAGTGTTTTTTCCACACTAATACAAGTGCAAAAGTGGTTTCCTGCACCAACACAAGTGCGAAAAGTGGTTTTTCAACACTAACACAAGTGCGAAAAGTGGTTTTTCAACACTAACACAAGTGCGAAAAGTGGTTTTTCAACACCAACACAAGTGCGAAAAGTGTTTTTTCCACACTAATACAAGTGAAAAAGTGGTTTCCTGCACCAACACAAGTGCGAAAAGTGGTTTTTCAACACTAACACAAGTGCGAAAAGTGGTTTTTCAACACTAACACAAGTGTGAAAAGTGGTTTTTCAACACTATCACAAGTGCAAAAAGTGTTTTTTCCACACTAATACAAGTGCAAAAGTGGTTTCCTGCACCAACACAAGTGCGAAAAGTGGTTTTTCAACACTAACACAAGTGCGAAAAGTGGTTTTTCAACACTAACACAAGTGCGAAAAGTGGTTTTTCAACACTATCACAAGTGCAAAAAGTGTTTTTTCCACACTAATACAAGTGCAAAAGTGGTTTCCTGCACCAACACAAGTGTGAAAAGTGGTTTTTCAACACTAACACAAGTGCGAAAAGTGGTTTTTCAACACTAACACAAGTGCGAAAAGTGTTTTTTCCACACTAATACAACTGCAAAAGTGGTTTCCTGCACTAACACAATTGCGAAAAGTGGTTTTTCAACACAAACACAAGTGCGAAAAGTGGTTTTTCAACACTAACACAAGTGCGAAAAGTGTTTTTTCCACACTAATACAAGTGCAAAAGTGGTTTCCTGCACCAACACAAGTGCGAAAAGTGGTTTTTCAACACTAACACAAGTGCGAAAAGTGGTTTTTCAACACTAACACAAGAGCGAAAAGTGGTTTTTCAACACTAACACAAGTGCGAAAAGTGTTTTTTCCACACTAATACAACTGCAAAAGTGGTTTCCTGCACTAACACAATTGCAAAAAGTGGTTTTTCAACACTAACACAAGTGTGAAAAGTGGTTTTTCAACACTAACACAAGTGTGAAAAGTGGTTTTTCAACACTAACACAAGTGCAAAAAGTGTTTTTTCCACACTAATACAAGTTCAAAAGTGGTTTCCTGCATCAACACCAGTGCGAAAAGTGGTTTTTCAACACTAACACAAGTGCGAAAAGTGTTTTTTCAACACTAACACAAGTGCGAAAAGTGGTTTTTCAACACTATCACAAGTGCAAAAAGTGTTTTTTCCACACTAATACACGTGCAAAAGTGGTTTCCTGCACCAACACAAGTGCGAAAAGTGTTTTTTCAACACTAACACAAGTGCGAAAAGTGGTTTTTCAACACTAACACAAGTGCGAAAAGTGGTTTTTCAACACTAACACAAGTGCGAAAAGTGGTTTTTCAACACTAACACAAGTTCGAAAAGTGTTTTTTCCACACTAATACAAGTGCAAAAGTGGTTTCCTGCACCAACACAAGTGCGAAAAGTGTTTTTTCAACACTAACACAAGTGCGAAAAGTGGTTTTTCAACACTAACACAAGTGCGAAAAGTGGTTTTTCAACACTAACACAAGTGCGAAAAGTGGTTTTTCAACACTATCACAAGTGCAAAAAGTGGTTTTTCAACACTAACACAAGTGCGAAAAGTGGTTTTTCAACACTATCACAAGTGCAAAAAGTGTTTTTTCCACACTAATACAAGTGCAAATGTGGTTTCCTGCACCAACACAAGTGCGAAAAGTGGTTTTTCAACACTAACAGAAGTGCGAAAAGTGGTTTTTCAACACTATCACAAGTGCGAAAAGTGGTTTTTCAACACTAACACAAGTGCGAAAAGTGGTTTTTCAACACTATCACAAGTGCAAAAAGTGTTTTTTCCACACTAATACAAGTGCAAATGTGGTTTCCTGCACCAACACAAGTGCGAAAAGTGGTTTTTCAACACTAACACAAGTGCGAAAAGTGGTTTTTCAACACTAACACAAGTGCGAAAAGTGGTTTTTCAACACTAACACAAGTGCGAAAAGTGATTTTTCCACACTAATACAACTGCAAAAGTGGTTTCCTGCACCAACACAAGTGCGAAAAGTGGTTTTTCAACACTAACACAAGTGCGAAAAGTGGTTTTTCAACACTAACACAAGTGCGAAAAGTGTTTTTTCCACACTAATACAAGTGCAAAAGTGGCTCCTGCACCAACAGAAATGCGAAAAGTGGTTTTTCAACACTAACACAAGTGCGAAATGTGGTTTTTCAACACTAACACAAGTGCGAAAAGTGTTTTTTCCACACTAATACAAGTGCAAAAGTGGTTTCCTGCACCAACACAAGTGCGAAAAGTGATTTTTCAACACTAACACAAGTGCAAAAAGTGGTTTTTCAACACTAACACAAGTGCAAAAAGTGTTTTTTCCACACTAATACAAGTGCAAATGTGGTTTCCTGCACCAACACAAGTGCGAAAAGTGGTTTTTCAACACTAACACAAGTGCGATAAGTGGTTTTTCAACACTAACACAAGTGCCAAAAGTGGTTTTTCAACACTATCACAAGTGCAAAAAGTGTTTTTTCCACACTAATACAAGTGCAAATGTGGTTTCCTGCACCAACACAAGTGCGAAAAGTGGTTTTTCAACTCTAACACAAGTGCAAAAAGTGGTTTTTCAACACTAACACAAGTGCGAAAAGTGGTTTTTCAACACTAACACAAGTGCGAAAAGTGTTTTTTCCACACTAATACAACTGCAAAAGTGGTTTCCTGCACCAACACAAGTGCGAAAAGTGGTTTTTCAACACTAACACAAGTGCGAAAAGTGGTTTTTCAACACTAACACAAGTGCGAAAAGTGTTTTTTCCACACTAATACAAGTGCAAAAGTGGTTTCCTGCACCAACACAAGTGCGAAAAGTGGTTTTTCAACACTAACACAAGTGCGAAAAGTGGTTTTTCAACACTAACACAAGTGCGAAAAGTGGTTTTTCAACACTAATACAAGTGCAAAAGTGGTTTCCTGCACCAACACAAGTGCAAAAAGTGGTTTTTCAACACTAACACAAGTGCGAAAAGTGGTTTTTCAACACTAACACAACTGCGAAGTGGTTTTTCAACACTAACACAAGTGCGAAAAGTGTTTTTTCCACACTAATACAAGTGCAAAAGTGGTTTCCTGCACCAACACAAGTGTGAAAAGAGGTTTTTCAACACTAACACAAGTGCGAAAAGTGATTTTTCAACACTAACAAGTGCGAAAAGTGTTTTTCCACACTAATACAAGTGCAAAAGTGGTTTCCTGCACCAACACAAGTGCGAAAAGTGTTTTTTCAACACTAACACAAGTGCGAAAAGTGGTTTTTCAACACTAACACAAGTGCAAAAAGTGTTTTTTCCACACTAATACAAGTGCAAAAGTGGTTTCCTGCACCAACACAAGTGCGAAAAGTGGTTTTTCAACACTAACACAAGTGCGAAAAGTGGTTTTTCAACACTAACACAAGTGCGAAAAGTGGTTTTTCAACACCAACACAAGTGCGAAAAGTGTTTTTTCCACACTAATACAAGTGAAAAAGTGGTTTCCTGCACCAACACAAGTGCGAAAAGTGGTTTTTCAACACTAACACAAGTGCGAAAAGTGGTTTTTCAACACTAACACAAGTGTGAAAAGTGGTTTTTCAACACTATCACAAGTGCAAAAAGTGTTTTTTCCACACTAATACAAGTGCAAAAGTGGTTTCCTGCACCAACACAAGTGCGAAAAGTGGTTTTTCAACACTAACACAAGTGCGAAAAGTGGTTTTTCCACACTAATACAAGTGCAAAAGTGGTTTCCTGCACCAACACAAGTGTGAAAAGAGGTTTTTCAACACTAACACAAGTGCGAAAAGTGATTTTTCAACACTAACAAGTGCGAAAAGTGTTTTTCCACACTAATACAAGTGCAAAAGTGGTTTCCTGCACCAACACAAGTGCGAAAAGTGTTTTTTCAACACTAACACAAGTGCGAAAAGTGGTTTTTCAACACTAACACAAGTGCAAAAAGTGTTTTTTCCACACTAATACAAGTGCAAAAGTGGTTTCCTGCACCAACACAAGTGCGAAAAGTGGTTTTTCAACACTAACACAAGTGCGAAAAGTGGTTTTTCAACACTAACACAAGTGCGAAAAGTGGTTTTTCAACACCAACACAAGTGCGAAAAGTGTTTTTTCCACACTAATACAAGTGAAAAAGTGGTTTCCTGCACCAACACAAGTGCGAAAAGTGGTTTTTCAACACTAACACAAGTGCGAAAAGTGGTTTTTCAACACTAACACAAGTGTGAAAAGTGGTTTTTCAACACTATCACAAGTGCAAAAAGTGTTTTTTCCACACTAATACAAGTGCAAAAGTGGTTTCCTGCACCAACACAAGTGCGAAAAGTGGTTTTTCAACACTAACACAAGTGCGAAAAGTGGTTTTTCAACACTAACACAAGTGCGAAAAGTGGTTTTTCAACACTATCACAAGTGCAAAAAGTGTTTTTTCCACACTAATACAAGTGCAAAAGTGGTTTCCTGCACCAACACAAGTGTGAAAAGTGGTTTTTCAACACTAACACAAGTGCGAAAAGTGGTTTTTCAACACTAACACAAGTGCGAAAAGTGTTTTTTCCACACTAATACAACTGCAAAAGTGGTTTCCTGCACTAACACAATTGCGAAAAGTGGTTTTTCAACACAAACACAAGTGCGAAAAGTGGTTTTTCAACACTAACACAAGTGCGAAAAGTGTTTTTTCCACACTAATACAAGTGCAAAAGTGGTTTCCTGCACCAACACAAGTGCGAAAAGTGGTTTTTCAACACTAACACAAGTGCGAAAAGTGGTTTTTCAACACTAACACAAGAGCGAAAAGTGGTTTTTCAACACTAACACAAGTGCGAAAAGTGTTTTTTCCACACTAATACAACTGCAAAAGTGGTTTCCTGCACTAACACAATTGCGAAAAGTGGTTTTTCAACACAAACACAAGTGCGAAAAGTGGTTTTTCAACACTAACACAAGTGCGAAAAGTGTTTTTTCCACACTAATACAAGTGCAAAAGTGGTTTCCTGCACCAACACAAGTGCGAAAAGTGGTTTTTCAACACTAACACAAGTGCGAAAAGTGGTTTTTCAACACTAACACAAGAGCGAAAAGTGGTTTTTCAACACTAACACAAGTGCGAAAAGTGTTTTTTCCACACTAATACAACTGCAAAAGTGGTTTCCTGCACTAACACAATTGCGAAAAGTGGTTTTTCCACACTAATACAAGTTCAAAAGTGGTTTCCTGCATCAACACCAGTGCGAAAAGTGGTTTTTCAACACTAACACAAGTGCGAAAAGTGTTTTTTCAACACTAACACAAGTGCGAAAAGTGGTTTTTCAACACTATCACAAGTGCAAAAAGTGGTTTTTCCACACTAATACACGTGCAAAAGTGGTTTCCTGCACCAACACAAGTGCGAAGAGTGTTTTTTCAACACTAACACAAGTGCGAAAAGTGGTTTTTCAACACTAACACAAGTGCGAAAAGTGGTTTTTCAACACTAACACAAGTGCGAAAAGTGGTTTTTCAACACTAACACAAGTTCGAAAAGTGTTTTTTCCACACTAATACAAGTGCAAAAGTGGTTTCCTGTACCAACACAAGTGCGAAAAGTGTTTTTTCAACACTAACACAAGTGCGAAAAGTGGTTTTTCAACACTAACACAAGTGCGAAAAGTGGTTTTTCAACACTAACACAAGTGCGAAAAGTGGTTTTTCAACACTATCACAAGTGCAAAAAGTGGTTTTTCAACACTAACACAAGTGCGAAAAGTGGTTTTTCAACACTATCACAAGTGCAAAAAGTGTTTTTTCCACACTAATACAAGTGCAAATGTGGTTTCCTGCACCAACACAAGTGCGAAAAGTGGTTTTTCAACACTAACAGAAGTGCGAAAAGTGGTTTTTCAACACTATCACAAGTGCGAAAAGTGGTTTTTCAACACTAACACAAGTGCGAAAAGTGGTTTTTCAACACTATCACAAGTGCAAAAAGTGTTTTTTCCACACTAATACAAGTGCAAATGTGGTTTCCTGCACCAACACAAGTGCGAAAAGTGGTTTTTCAACACTAACACAAGTGCGAAAAGTGGTTTTTCAACACTAACACAAGTGCGAAAAGTGGTTTTTCAACACTAACACAAGTGCGAAAAGTGATTTTTCCACACTAATACAACTGCAAAAGTGGTTTCCTGCACCAACACAAGTGCGAAAAGTGGTTTTTCAACACTAACACAAGTGCGAAAAGTGGTTTTTCAACACTAACACAAGTGCGAAAAGTGTTTTTTCCACACTAATACAAGTGCAAAAGTGGCTCCTGCACCAACAGAAATGCGAAAAGTGGTTTTTCAACACTAACACAAGTGCGAAATGTGGTTTTTCAACACTAACACAAGTGCGAAAAGTGTTTTTTCCACACTAATACAAGTGCAAAAGTGGTTTCCTGCACCAACACAAGTGCGAAAAGTGATTTTTCAACACTAACACAAGTGCAAAAAGTGGTTTTTCAACACTAACACAAGTGCAAAAAGTGTTTTTTCCACACTAATACAAGTGCAAATGTGGTTTCCTGCACCAACACAAGTGCGAAAAGTGGTTTTTCAACACTAACACAAGTGCGATAAGTGGTTTTTCAACACTAACACAAGTGCCAAAAGTGGTTTTTCAACACTATCACAAGTGCAAAAAGTGTTTTTTCCACACTAATACAAGTGCAAATGTGGTTTCCTGCACCAACACAAGTGCGAAAAGTGGTTTTTCAACTCTAACACAAGTGCAAAAAGTGGTTTTTCAACACTAACACAAGTGCGAAAAGTGGTTTTTCAACACTAACACAAGTGCGAAAAGTGTTTTTTCCACACTAATACAACTGCAAAAGTGGTTTCCTGCACCAACACAAGTGCGAAAAGTGGTTTTTCAACACTAACACAAGTGCGAAAAGTGGTTTTTCAACACTAACACAAGTGCGAAAAGTGTTTTTTCCACACTAATACAAGTGCAAAAGTGGTTTCCTGCACCAACACAAGTGCGAAAAGTGGTTTTTCAACACTAACACAAGTGCGAAAAGTGGTTTTTCAACACTAACACCAGTGCGAAAAGTGGTTTTTCAACACTAATACAAGTGCAAAAGTGGTTTCCTGCACCAACACAAGTGCAAAAAGTGGTTTTTCAACACTAACACAAGTGCGAAAAGTGGTTTTTCAACACTAACACAACTGCGAAAAGTGGTTTTTCAACACTAACACAAGTGCGAAAAGTGTTTTTTCCACACTAATACAAGTGCAAAAGTGGTTTCCTGCACCAACACAAGTGTGAAAAGAGGTTTTTCAACACTAACACAAGTGCGAAAAGTGATTTTTCAACACTAACAAGTGCGAAAAGTGTTTTTCCACACTAATACAAGTGCAAAAGTGGTTTCCTGCACCAACACAAGTGCGAAAAGTGTTTTTTCAACACTAACACAAGTGCGAAAAGTGGTTTTTCAACACTAACACAAGTGCAAAAAGTGTTTTTTCCACACTAATACAAGTGCAAAAGTGGTTTCCTGCACCAACACAAGTGCGAAAAGTGGTTTTTCAACACTAACACAAGTGCGAAAAGTGGTTTTTCAACACTAACACAAGTGCGAAAAGTGGTTTTTCAACACCAACACAAGTGCGAAAAGTGTTTTTTCCACACTAATACAAGTGAAAAAGTGGTTTCCTGCACCAACACAAGTGCGAAAAGTGGTTTTTCAACACTAACACAAGTGCGAAAAGTGGTTTTTCAACACTAACACAAGTGTGAAAAGTGGTTTTTCAACACTATCACAAGTGCAAAAAGTGTTTTTTCCACACTAATACAAGTGCAAAAGTGGTTTCCTGCACCAACACAAGTGCGAAAAGTGGTTTTTCAACACTAACACAAGTGCGAAAAGTGGTTTTTCAACACTAACACAAGTGCGAAAAGTGGTTTTTCAACACTATCACAAGTGCAAAAAGTGTTTTTTCCACACTAATACAAGTGCAAAAGTGGTTTCCTGCACCAACACAAGTGTGAAAAGTGGTTTTTCAACACTAACACAAGTGCGAAAAGTGGTTTTTCAACACTAACACAAGTGCGAAAAGTGTTTTTTCCACACTAATACAACTGCAAAAGTGGTTTCCTGCACTAACACAATTGCGAAAAGTGGTTTTTCAACACAAACACAAGTGCGAAAAGTGGTTTTTCAACACTAACACAAGTGCGAAAAGTGTTTTTTCCACACTAATACAAGTGCAAAAGTGGTTTCCTGCACCAACACAAGTGCGAAAAGTGGTTTTTCAACACTAACACAAGTGCGAAAAGTGGTTTTTCAACACTAACACAAGAGCGAAAAGTGGTTTTTCAACACTAACACAAGTGCGAAAAGTGTTTTTTCCACACTAATACAACTGCAAAAGTGGTTTCCTGCACTAACACAATTGCAAAAAGTGGTTTTTCAACACTAACACAAGTGTGAAAAGTGGTTTTTCAACACTAACACAAGTGTGAAAAGTGGTTTTTCAACACTAACACAAGTGCAAAAAGTGTTTTTTCCACACTAATACAAGTTCAAAAGTGGTTTCCTGCATCAACACCAGTGCGAAAAGTGGTTTTTCAACACTAACACAAGTGCGAAAAGTGTTTTTTCAACACTAACACAAGTGCGAAAAGTGGTTTTTCAACACTATCACAAGTGCAAAAAGTGTTTTTTCCACACTAATACACGTGCAAAAGTGGTTTCCTGCACCAACACAAGTGCGAAAAGTGTTTTTTCAACACTAACACAAGTGCGAAAAGTGGTTTTTCAACACTAACACAAGTGCGAAAAGTGGTTTTTCAACACTAACACAAGTGCGAAAAGTGGTTTTTCAACACTAACACAAGTTCGAAAAGTGTTTTTTCCACACTAATACAAGTGCAAAAGTGGTTTCCTGCACCAACACAAGTGCGAAAAGTGTTTTTTCAACACTAACACAAGTGCGAAAAGTGGTTTTTCAACACTAACACAAGTGCGAAAAGTGGTTTTTCAACACTAACACAAGTGCGAAAAGTGGTTTTTCAACACTATCACAAGTGCAAAAAGTGGTTTTTCAACACTAACACAAGTGCGAAAAGTGGTTTTTCAACACTATCACAAGTGCAAAAAGTGTTTTTTCCACACTAATACAAGTGCAAATGTGGTTTCCTGCACCAACACAAGTGCGAAAAGTGGTTTTTCAACACTAACAGAAGTGCGAAAAGTGGTTTTTCAACACTATCACAAGTGCGAAAAGTGGTTTTTCAACACTATCACAAGTGCAAAAAGTGTTTTTTCCACACTAATACAAGTGCAAATGTGGTTTCCTGCACCAACACAAGTGCGAAAAGTGGTTTTTCAACACTAACACAAGTGCGAAAAGTGGTTTTTCAACACTAACACAAGTGCGAAAAGTGGTTTTTCAACACTAACACAAGTGCGAAAAGTGATTTTTCCACACTAATACAACTGCAAAAGTGGTTTCCTGCACCAACACAAGTGCGAAAAGTGGTTTTTCAACACTAACACAAGTGCGAAAAGTGGTTTTTCAACACTAACACAAGTGCGAAAAGTGTTTTTTCCACACTAATACAAGTGCAAAAGTGGCTCCTGCACCAACAGAAATGCGAAAAGTGGTTTTTCAACACTAACACAAGTGCGAAATGTGGTTTTTCAACACTAACACAAGTGCGAAAAGTGTTTTTTCCACACTAATACAAGTGCAAAAGTGGTTTCCTGCACCAACACAAGTGCGAAAAGTGATTTTTCAACACTAACACAAGTGCAAAAAGTGGTTTTTCAACACTAACACAAGTGCAAAAAGTGTTTTTTCCACACTAATACAAGTGCAAATGTGGTTTCCTGCACCAACACAAGTGCGAAAAGTGGTTTTTCAACACTAACACAAGTGCGATAAGTGGTTTTTCAACACTAACACAAGTGCCAAAAGTGGTTTTTCAACACTATCACAAGTGCAAAAAGTGTTTTTTCCACACTAATACAAGTGCAAATGTGGTTTCCTGCACCAACACAAGTGCGAAAAGTGGTTTTTCAACTCTAACACAAGTGCAAAAAGTGGTTTTTCAACACTAACACAAGTGCGAAAAGTGGTTTTTCAACACTAACACAAGTGCGAAAAGTGTTTTTTCCACACTAATACAACTGCAAAAGTGGTTTCCTGCACCAACACAAGTGCGAAAAGTGGTTTTTCAACACTAACACAAGTGCGAAAAGTGGTTTTTCAACACTAACACAAGTGCGAAAAGTGTTTTTTCCACACTAATACAAGTGCAAAAGTGGTTTCCTGCACCAACACAAGTGCGAAAAGTGGTTTTTCAACACTAACACAAGTGCGAAAAGTGGTTTTTCAACACTAACACAAGTGCGAAAAGTGGTTTTTCAACACTAATACAAGTGCAAAAGTGGTTTCCTGCACCAACACAAGTGCAAAAAGTGGTTTTTCAACACTAACACAAGTGCGAAAAGTGGTTTTTCAACACTAACACAACTGCGAAGTGGTTTTTCAACACTAACACAAGTGCGAAAAGTGTTTTTTCCACACTAATACAAGTGCAAAAGTGGTTTCCTGCACCAACACAAGTGTGAAAAGAGGTTTTTCAACACTAACACAAGTGCGAAAAGTGATTTTTCAACACTAACAAGTGCGAAAAGTGTTTTTCCACACTAATACAAGTGCAAAAGTGGTTTCCTGCACCAACACAAGTGCGAAAAGTGTTTTTTCAACACTAACACAAGTGCGAAAAGTGGTTTTTCAACACTAACACAAGTGCAAAAAGTGTTTTTTCCACACTAATACAAGTGCAAAAGTGGTTTCCTGCACCAACACAAGTGCGAAAAGTGGTTTTTCAACACTAACACAAGTGCGAAAAGTGGTTTTTCAACACTAACACAAGTGCGAAAAGTGGTTTTTCAACACCAACACAAGTGCGAAAAGTGTTTTTTCCACACTAATACAAGTGAAAAAGTGGTTTCCTGCACCAACACAAGTGCGAAAAGTGGTTTTTCAACACTAACACAAGTGCGAAAAGTGGTTTTTCAACACTAACACAAGTGTGAAAAGTGGTTTTTCAACACTATCACAAGTGCAAAAAGTGTTTTTTCCACACTAATACAAGTGCAAAAGTGGTTTCCTGCACCAACACAAGTGCGAAAAGTGGTTTTTCAACACTAACACAAGTGCGAAAAGTGGTTTTTCAACACTAACACAAGTGCGAAAAGTGGTTTTTCAACACTATCACAAGTGCAAAAAGTGTTTTTTCCACACTAATACAAGTGCAAAAGTGGTTTCCTGCACCAACACAAGTGCGAAAAGTGGTTTTTCAACACTAACACAAGTGCGAAAAGTGGTTTTTCAACACTAACACAAGTGCGAAAAGTGATTTTTCCACACTAATACAACTGCAAAAGTGGTTTCCTGCACCAACACAAGTGCGAAAAGTGGTTTTTCAACACTAACACAAGTGCGAAAAGTGGTTTTTCAACACTAACACAAGTGCGAAAAGTGTTTTTTCCACACTAATACAAGTGCAAAAGTGGCTCCTGCACCAACAGAAATGCGAAAAGTGGTTTTTCAACACTAACACAAGTGCGAAATGTGGTTTTTCAACACTAACACAAGTGCGAAAAGTGTTTTTTCCACACTAATACAAGTGCAAAAGTGGTTTCCTGCACCAACACAAGTGCGAAAAGTGATTTTTCAACACTAACACAAGTGCAAAAAGTGGTTTTTCAACACTAACACAAGTGCAAAAAGTGTTTTTTCCACACTAATACAAGTGCAAATGTGGTTTCCTGCACCAACACAAGTGCGAAAAGTGGTTTTTCAACACTAACACAAGTGCGATAAGTGGTTTTTCAACACTAACACAAGTGCGATAAGTGGTTTTTCAACACTAACACAAGTGCCAAAAGTGGTTTTTCAACACTATCACAAGTGCAAAAAGTGTTTTTTCCACACTAATACAAGTGCAAATGTGGTTTCCTGCACCAACACAAGTGCGAAAAGTGGTTTTTCAACACTAACATAAGTGCGAAATGTGGTTTTTCAACACTAACACAAGTGTGAAAAGTGGTTTTTCAACACTAACACAAGTGCGAAAAGTGGTTTTTCAACACCAACACAAGTGCGAAAAGTGTTTTTTCCACACTAATACAACTGCAAAAGTGGTTTCCTGCACTAACACAATTGCGAAAAGTGGTTTTTCAACACAAACACAAGTGCGAAAAGTGGTTTTTCAACACTAACACAAGTGCGAAAAGTGTTTTTTCCACACTAATACAAGTGCAAAAGTGGTTTCCTGCACCAACACAAGTGCGAAAAGTGGTTTTTCAACACTAACACAAGTGCGAAAAGTGGTTTTTCAACACTAACACAAGAGCGAAAAGTGGTTTTTCAACACTAACACAAGTGCGAAAAGTGTTTTTTCCACACTATTACAACTGCAAAAGTGGTTTCCTGCACTAACACAATTGCGAAAAGTGGTTTTTCAACACTAACACAAGTGCGAAAAGTGGTTTTTCAACACTAACACAAGTGCGAAAAGTGGTTTTTCAACACTAACACAAGTGCGAAAAGTGTTTTTTCCACACTAATGCAAGTGCAAAAGTGGTTTCCTGCATCAACACCAGTGCGAAAAGTGGTTTTTCAACACTAACACAAGTGCGAAAAGTGTTTTTTCAACACTAACACAAGTGCGAAAAGTGGATTTTTCAACACTATCACAAGTGCAAAAAGTGTTTTTTCCACACTAATACAAGTGCAAAAGTGGTTTCCTGCACCAACACAAGTGCGAAAAGTGTTTTTTCAACACTAACACAAGTGCGAAAAGTGGTTTTTCAACACTAACACAAGTGCGAAAAGTGGTTTTTCAACACTAACACAAGTGCGAAAAGTGGTTTTTCAACACTAACACAAGTTCGAAAAGTGTTTTTTCCACACTAATACAAGTGCAAAAGTGGTTTCCTGCACCAACACAAGTGCGAAAAGTGTTTTTTCAACACTAACACAAGTGCGAAAAGTGGTTTTTCAACACTAACACAAGTGCGAAAAGTGGTTTTTCAACACTAACACAAGTGCGAAAAGTGGTTTTTCAACACTATCACAAGTGCAAAAAGTGGTTTTTCAACACTAACACAATTGCGAAAAGTGGTTTTTCAACACTATCACAAGTGCAAAAAGTGTTTTTTCCACACTAATACAAGTGCAAATGTGGTTTCCTGCACCAACACAAGTGCGAAAAGTGGTTTTTCAACACTAACAGAAGTGCGAAAAGTGGTTTTTCAACACTGTCACAAGTGCGAAAAGTGGTTTTTCAACACTAACACAAGTGCGAAAAGTGGTTTTTCAACAATATCGCAAGTGCAAAAAGTGTTTTTTCCACACTAATACAAGTGCAAATGTGGTTTCCTGCACCAACACAAGTGCGAAAAGGGGTTTTTCAACACTAACACAAGTGCGAAAAGTGGTTTTTCAACACTAACACAAGTGCGAAAAGTGGTTTTTCAACACTAACACAAGTGCAAAAAGTGATTTTTCCACACTAATACAACTGCAAAAGTGGTTTCCTGCACCAACACAAGTGCGAAAAGTGGTTTTTCAACACTAACACAAGAGCGAAAAGTGGTTTTTCAACACTAACACAAGTGCGAAAAGTGTTTTTTCCACACTAATACAAGTGCAAAAGTGGTTTCCTGCACCAACACAAATGCGAAAAGTGGTTTTTCAACACTAACACAAGTGCGAAATGTGGTTTTTCAACACTAACACAAGTGCGAAAAGTGTTTTTTCCACACTAATACAAGTGCAAAAGTGGTTTCCTGCACCAACACAAGTGTGAAAAGTGGTTTTTCAACACTAACACAAGTGCGAAAAGTGGTTTTTCAACACTAACACTAGTGCGAAAAGTGGATTTTCAACACTAACACAAGTGCGAAAAGTGTTTTTTCCACACTAATTCAAGTGCAAAAGTGGTTTCCTGCACCAACACAAGTGCAAAAAGTGGTTTTTCAACACTAACACAAGTGCGAAAAGTGATTTTTCAACACTAACACAAGTGCGAAAAGTGTTTTTTCCACACTAATACAAGTGCAAAAGTGGTTTCCTGCACCAACACAAGTGCGAAAAGTGATTTTTCAACACTAACACACAAGTGCAAAAAGTGGTTTTTCAACACTAACACAAGTGCGAAAAGTGGTTTTTCAACACTAACACAAGTGCGAAAAGTGTTTTTTCCACACTAATACAAGTGCAAAAGTGGTTTCCTGCACCAACACAAGTGCGAAAAGTGGTTTTTCAACTCTAACACAAGTGCGAAAAGTGGTTTTTCAACACTAACACAAGAGCGAAAAGTGGTTTTTCAACACTAACACAAGTGCGAAAAGTGTTTTTTCCACACTAATACAAGTGCAAAAGTGGTTTCCTGCACCAACACAAGTGCGAAAAGTGGTTTTTCAACACTAACACAAATGCGAAAAGTGGTTTTTCAACACTAACACAAGTGCGAAAAGAGGTTTTTCAACACAATCACAAGTGCAAAAAGTGTTTTTTCCACACTTATACAAGTGCAAAAGTGGTTTCCTGCACCAATACAAGTGCGAAAAGTGGTTTTTCAACACTAACACAAGTGCGAAAAGTGGTTTTTCAACACTAACAAGTGCGAAAAGTGTTTTTTCCACACTAATACAAGTGCAAAAGTGGTTTCCTGCACCAACACAAGTGCGAAAAGTGGTTTTTCAACACTAACACAAGTGCGAAAAGTGGTTTTTCAACGCTAACACAAGTGCGAAAAGTGGTTTTTCAACACTAACACAAGTGCGAAAAGTGTTTTTTCCACACTAATACAAGTGCAAAAGTGGTTTCCTGCACCAACACAAGTGCGAAAAGTGGTTTTTCAACACTAACACAAGTGCGAAATGTGGTTTTTCAACACTAACACAAGTGTGAAAAGTGGTTTTTCAACACTAACACAAGTGCGAAAAGTGGTTTTTCAACACTAACACAAGTGCGAAAAGTGTTTTTTCCACACTAATACAACTGCAAAAGTGGTTTCCTGCACTAACACAATTGCGAAAAGTGGTTTTTCAACACAAACACAAGTGCGAAAAGTGGTTTTTCAACACTAACACAAGTGCGAAAAGTGTTTTTTCCACACTAATACAAGTGCAAAAGTGGTTTCCTGCACCAACACAAGTGCGAAAAGTGGTTTTTCAACACTAACACAAGTGCGAAAAGTGGTTTTTCAACACTAACACAAGAGCGAAAAGTGGTTTTTCAACACTAACACAAGTGCGAAAAGTGTTTTTTCCACACTAATACAACTGCAAAAGTGGTTTCCTGCACTAACACAATTGCGAAAAGTGGTTTTTCCACACTAATACAAGTTCAAAAGTGGTTTCCTGCATCAACACCAGTGCGAAAAGTGGTTTTTCAACACTAACACAAGTGCGAAAAGTGTTTTTTCAACACTAACACAAGTGCGAAAAGTGGTTTTTCAACACTATCACAAGTGCAAAAAGTGGTTTTTCCACACTAATACACGTGCAAAAGTGGTTTCCTGCACCAACACAAGTGCGAAAAGTGTTTTTTCAACACTAACACAAGTGCGAAAAGTGGTTTTTCAACACTAACACAAGTGCGAAAAGTGGTTTTTCAACACTAACACAAGTGCGAAAAGTGGTTTTTCAACACTAACACAAGTTCGAAAAGTGTTTTTTCCACACTAATACAAGTGCAAAAGTGGTTTCCTGTACCAACACAAGTGCGAAAAGTGTTTTTTCAACACTAACACAAGTGCGAAAAGTGGTTTTTCAACACTAACACAAGTGCGAAAAGTGGTTTTTCAACACTAACACAAGTGCGAAAAGTGGTTTTTCAACACTATCACAAGTGCAAAAAGTGGTTTTTCAACACTAACACAAGTACGAAAAGTGGTTTTTCAACACTATCACAAGTGCAAAAAGTGTTTTTTCCACACTAATACAAGTGCAAATGTGGTTTCCTGCACCAACACAAGTGCGAAAAGTGGTTTTTCAACACTAACAGAAGTGCGAAAAGTGGTTTTTCAACACTATCACAAGTGCGAAAAGTGGTTTTTCAACACTAACACAAGTGCGAAAAGTGGTTTTTCAACACTATCACAAGTGCAAAAAGTGTTTTTTCCACACTAATACAAGTGCAAATGTGGTTTCCTGCACCAACACAAGTGCGAAAAGTGGTTTTTCAACACTAACACAAGTGCGAAAAGTGGTTTTTCAACACTAACACAAGTGCGAAAAGTGGTTTTTCAACACTAACACAAGTGCGAAAAGTGATTTTTCCACACTAATACAACTGCAAAAGTGGTTTCCTGCACCAACACAAGTGCGAAAAGTGGTTTTTCAACACTAACACAAGTGCGAAAAGTGGTTTTTCAACACTAACACAAGTGCGAAAAGTGTTTTTTCCACACTAATACAAGTGCAAAAGTGGCTCCTGCACCAACAGAAATGCGAAAAGTGGTTTTTCAACACTAACACAAGTGCGAAATGTGGTTTTTCAACACTAACACAAGTGCGAAAAGTGTTTTTTCCACACTAATACAAGTGCAAAAGTGGTTTCCTGCACCAACACAAGTGCGAAAAGTGATTTTTCAACACTAACACAAGTGCAAAAAGTGGTTTTTCAACACTAACACAAGTGCAAAAAGTGTTTTTTCCACACTAATACAAGTGCAAATGTGGTTTCCTGCACCAACACAAGTGCGAAAAGTGGTTTTTCAACACTAACACAAGTGCGATAAGTGGTTTTTCAACACTAACACAAGTGCCAAAAGTGGTTTTTCAACACTATCACAAGTGCAAAAAGTGTTTTTTCCACACTAATACAAGTGCAAATGTGGTTTCCTGCACCAACACAAGTGCGAAAAGTGGTTTTTCAACTCTAACACAAGTGCAAAAAGTGGTTTTTCAACACTAACACAAGTGCGAAAAGTGGTTTTTCAACACTAACACAAGTGCGAAAAGTGTTTTTTCCACACTAATACAACTGCAAAAGTGGTTTCCTGCACCAACACAAGTGCGAAAAGTGGTTTTTCAACACTAACACAAGTGCGAAAAGTGGTTTTTCAACACTAACACAAGTGCGAAAAGTGTTTTTTCCACACTAATACAAGTGCAAAAGTGGTTTCCTGCACCAACACAAGTGCGAAAAGTGGTTTTTCAACACTAACACAAGTGCGAAAAGTGGTTTTTCAACACTAACACCAGTGCGAAAAGTGGTTTTTCAACACTAATACAAGTGCAAAAGTGGTTTCCTGCACCAACACAAGTGCAAAAAGTGGTTTTTCAACACTAACACAAGTGCGAAAAGTGGTTTTTCAACACTAACACAACTGCGAAAAGTGGTTTTTCAACACTAACACAAGTGCGAAAAGTGTTTTTTCCACACTAATACAAGTGCAAAAGTGGTTTCCTGCACCAACACAAGTGTGAAAAGAGGTTTTTCAACACTAACACAAGTGCGAAAAGTGATTTTTCAACACTAACAAGTGCGAAAAGTGTTTTTCCACACTAATACAAGTGCAAAAGTGGTTTCCTGCACCAACACAAGTGCGAAAAGTGTTTTTTCAACACTAACACAAGTGCGAAAAGTGGTTTTTCAACACTAACACAAGTGCAAAAAGTGTTTTTTCCACACTAATACAAGTGCAAAAGTGGTTTCCTGCACCAACACAAGTGCGAAAAGTGGTTTTTCAACACTAACACAAGTGCGAAAAGTGGTTTTTCAACACTAACACAAGTGCGAAAAGTGGTTTTTCAACACCAACACAAGTGCGAAAAGTGTTTTTTCCACACTAATACAAGTGAAAAAGTGGTTTCCTGCACCAACACAAGTGCGAAAAGTGGTTTTTCAACACTAACACAAGTGCGAAAAGTGGTTTTTCAACACTAACACAAGTGTGAAAAGTGGTTTTTCAACACTATCACAAGTGCAAAAAGTGTTTTTTCCACACTAATACAAGTGCAAAAGTGGTTTCCTGCACCAACACAAGTGCGAAAAGTGGTTTTTCAACACTAACACAAGTGCGAAAAGTGGTTTTTCAACACTAACACAAGTGCGAAAAGTGGTTTTTCAACACTATCACAAGTGCAAAAAGTGTTTTTTCCACACTAATACAAGTGCAAAAGTGGTTTCCTGCACCAACACAAGTGTGAAAAGTGGTTTTTCAACACTAACACAAGTGCGAAAAGTGGTTTTTCAACACTAACACAAGTGCGAAAAGTGTTTTTTCCACACTAATACAACTGCAAAAGTGGTTTCCTGCACTAACACAATTGCGAAAAGTGGTTTTTCAACACAAACACAAGTGCGAAAAGTGGTTTTTCAACACTAACACAAGTGCGAAAAGTGTTTTTTCCACACTAATACAAGTGCAAAAGTGGTTTCCTGCACCAACACAAGTGCGAAAAGTGGTTTTTCAACACTAACACAAGTGCGAAAAGTGGTTTTTCAACACTAACACAAGAGCGAAAAGTGGTTTTTCAACACTAACACAAGTGCGAAAAGTGTTTTTTCCACACTAATACAACTGCAAAAGTGGTTTCCTGCACTAACACAATTGCAAAAAGTGGTTTTTCAACACTAACACAAGTGTGAAAAGTGGTTTTTCAACACTAACACAAGTGTGAAAAGTGGTTTTTCAACACTAACACAAGTGCAAAAAGTGTTTTTTCCACACTAATACAAGTTCAAAAGTGGTTTCCTGCATCAACACCAGTGCGAAAAGTGGTTTTTCAACACTAACACAAGTGCGAAAAGTGTTTTTTCAACACTAACACAAGTGCGAAAAGTGGTTTTTCAACACTATCACAAGTGCAAAAAGTGTTTTTTCCACACTAATACACGTGCAAAAGTGGTTTCCTGCACCAACACAAGTGCGAAAAGTGTTTTTTCAACACTAACACAAGTGCGAAAAGTGGTTTTTCAACACTAACACAAGTGCGAAAAGTGGTTTTTCAACACTAACACAAGTGCGAAAAGTGGTTTTTCAACACTAACACAAGTTCGAAAAGTGTTTTTTCCACACTAATACAAGTGCAAAAGTGGTTTCCTGCACCAACACAAGTGCGAAAAGTGTTTTTTCAACACTAACACAAGTGCGAAAAGTGGTTTTTCAACACTAACACAAGTGCGAAAAGTGGTTTTTCAACACTAACACAAGTGCGAAAAGTGGTTTTTCAACACTATCACAAGTGCAAAAAGTGGTTTTTCAACACTAACACAAGTGCGAAAAGTGGTTTTTCAACACTATCACAAGTGCAAAAAGTGTTTTTTCCACACTAATACAAGTGCAAATGTGGTTTCCTGCACCAACACAAGTGCGAAAAGTGGTTTTTCAACACTAACAGAAGTGCGAAAAGTGGTTTTTCAACACTATCACAAGTGCGAAAAGTGGTTTTTCAACACTAACACAAGTGCGAAAAGTGGTTTTTCAACACTATCACAAGTGCAAAAAGTGTTTTTTCCACACTAATACAAGTGCAAATGTGGTTTCCTGCACCAACACAAGTGCGAAAAGTGGTTTTTCAACACTAACACAAGTGCGAAAAGTGGTTTTTCAACACTAACACAAGTGCGAAAAGTGGTTTTTCAACACTAACACAAGTGCGAAAAGTGATTTTTCCACACTAATACAACTGCAAAAGTGGTTTCCTGCACCAACACAAGTGCGAAAAGTGGTTTTTCAACACTAACACAAGTGCGAAAAGTGGTTTTTCAACACTAACACAAGTGCGAAAAGTGTTTTTTCCACACTAATACAAGTGCAAAAGTGGCTCCTGCACCAACAGAAATGCGAAAAGTGGTTTTTCAACACTAACACAAGTGCGAAATGTGGTTTTTCAACACTAACACAAGTGCGAAAAGTGTTTTTTCCACACTAATACAAGTGCAAAAGTGGTTTCCTGCACCAACACAAGTGCGAAAAGTGATTTTTCAACACTAACACAAGTGCAAAAAGTGGTTTTTCAACACTAACACAAGTGCAAAAAGTGTTTTTTCCACACTAATACAAGTGCAAATGTGGTTTCCTGCACCAACACAAGTGCGAAAAGTGGTTTTTCAACACTAACACAAGTGCGATAAGTGGTTTTTCAACACTAACACAAGTGCCAAAAGTGGTTTTTCAACACTATCACAAGTGCAAAAAGTGTTTTTTCCACACTAATACAAGTGCAAATGTGGTTTCCTGCACCAACACAAGTGCGAAAAGTGGTTTTTCAACTCTAACACAAGTGCAAAAAGTGGTTTTTCAACACTAACACAAGTGCGAAAAGTGGTTTTTCAACACTAACACAAGTGCGAAAAGTGTTTTTTCCACACTAATACAACTGCAAAAGTGGTTTCCTGCACCAACACAAGTGCGAAAAGTGGTTTTTCAACACTAACACAAGTGCGAAAAGTGGTTTTTCAACACTAACACAAGTGCGAAAAGTGTTTTTTCCACACTAATACAAGTGCAAAAGTGGTTTCCTGCACCAACACAAGTGCGAAAAGTGGTTTTTCAACACTAACACAAGTGCGAAAAGTGGTTTTTCAACACTAACACAAGTGCGAAAAGTGGTTTTTCAACACTAATACAAGTGCAAAAGTGGTTTCCTGCACCAACACAAGTGCAAAAAGTGGTTTTTCAACACTAACACAAGTGCGAAAAGTGGTTTTTCAACACTAACACAACTGCGAAGTGGTTTTTCAACACTAACACAAGTGCGAAAAGTGTTTTTTCCACACTAATACAAGTGCAAAAGTGGTTTCCTGCACCAACACAAGTGTGAAAAGAGGTTTTTCAACACTAACACAAGTGCGAAAAGTGATTTTTCAACACTAACAAGTGCGAAAAGTGTTTTTCCACACTAATACAAGTGCAAAAGTGGTTTCCTGCACCAACACAAGTGCGAAAAGTGTTTTTTCAACACTAACACAAGTGCGAAAAGTGGTTTTTCAACACTAACACAAGTGCAAAAAGTGTTTTTTCCACACTAATACAAGTGCAAAAGTGGTTTCCTGCACCAACACAAGTGCGAAAAGTGGTTTTTCAACACTAACACAAGTGCGAAAAGTGGTTTTTCAACACTAACACAAGTGCGAAAAGTGGTTTTTCAACACCAACACAAGTGCGAAAAGTGTTTTTTCCACACTAATACAAGTGAAAAAGTGGTTTCCTGCACCAACACAAGTGCGAAAAGTGGTTTTTCAACACTAACACAAGTGCGAAAAGTGGTTTTTCAACACTAACACAAGTGTGAAAAGTGGTTTTTCAACACTATCACAAGTGCAAAAAGTGTTTTTTCCACACTAATACAAGTGCAAAAGTGGTTTCCTGCACCAACACAAGTGCGAAAAGTGGTTTTTCAACACTAACACAAGTGCGAAAAGTGGTTTTTCAACACTAACACAAGTGCGAAAAGTGGTTTTTCAACACTATCACAAGTGCAAAAAGTGTTTTTTCCACACTAATACAAGTGCAAAAGTGGTTTCCTGCACCAACACAAGTGCGAAAAGTGGTTTTTCAACACTAACACAAGTGCGAAAAGTGGTTTTTCAACACTAACACAAGTGCGAAAAGTGATTTTTCCACACTAATACAACTGCAAAAGTGGTTTCCTGCACCAACACAAGTGCGAAAAGTGGTTTTTCAACACTAACACAAGTGCGAAAAGTGGTTTTTCAACACTAACACAAGTGCGAAAAGTGTTTTTTCCACACTAATACAAGTGCAAAAGTGGCTCCTGCACCAACAGAAATGCGAAAAGTGGTTTTTCAACACTAACACAAGTGCGAAATGTGGTTTTTCAACACTAACACAAGTGCGAAAAGTGTTTTTTCCACACTAATACAAGTGCAAAAGTGGTTTCCTGCACCAACACAAGTGCGAAAAGTGATTTTTCAACACTAACACAAGTGCAAAAAGTGGTTTTTCAACACTAACACAAGTGCAAAAAGTGTTTTTTCCACACTAATACAAGTGCAAATGTGGTTTCCTGCACCAACACAAGTGCGAAAAGTGGTTTTTCAACACTAACACAAGTGCGATAAGTGGTTTTTCAACACTAACACAAGTGCGATAAGTGGTTTTTCAACACTAACACAAGTGCCAAAAGTGGTTTTTCAACACTATCACAAGTGCAAAAAGTGTTTTTTCCACACTAATACAAGTGCAAATGTGGTTTCCTGCACCAACACAAGTGCGAAAAGTGGTTTTTCAACTCTAACACAAGTGCAAAAAGTGGTTTTTCAACACTAACACAAGTGCGAAAAGTGGTTTTTCAACACTAACACAAGTGCGAAAAGTGTTTTTTCCACACTAATACAAGTGCAAAAGTGGTTTCCTGCACCAACACAAGTGCGAAAAGTGGTTTTTCAACACTAACACAAGTGCGAAAAGTGGTTTTTCAACACTAACACAAGTGCGAAAAGTGGTTTTTCAACACTAATACAAGTGCAAAAGTGGTTTCCTGCACCAACACAAGTGCAAAAAGTGGTTTTTCAACACTAACACAAGTGCGAAAAGTGGTTTTTCAACACTAACACAACTGCGAAAAGTGGTTTTTCAACACTAACACAAGTGCGAAAAGTGTTTTTTCCACACTAATACAAGTGCAAAAGTGGTTTCCTGCACCAACACAAGTGTGAAAAGAGGTTTTTCAACACTAACACAAGTGCGAAAAGTGATTTTTCAACACTAACAAGTGCGAAAAGTGTTTTTCCACACTAATACAAGTGCAAAAGTGGTTTCCTGCACCAACACAAGTGCGAAAAGTGTTTTTTCAACACTAACACAAGTGCGAAAAGTGGTTTTTCAACACTAACACAAGTGCAAAAAGTGTTTTTTCCACACTAATACAAGTGCAAAAGTGGTTTCCTGCACCAACACAAGTGCGAAAAGTGGTTTTTCAACACTAACACAAGTGCGAAAAGTGGTTTTTCAACACTAACACAAGTGCGAAAAGTGGTTTTTCAACACCAACACAAGTGCGAAAAGTGTTTTTTCCACACTAATACAAGTGAAAAAGTGGTTTCCTGCACCAACACAAGTGCGAAAAGTGGTTTTTCAACACTAACACAAGTGCGAAAAGTGGTTTTTCAACACTAACACAAGTGTGAAAAGTGGTTTTTCAACACTATCACAAGTGCAAAAAGTGTTTTTTCCACACTAATACAAGTGCAAAAGTGGTTTCCTGCACCAACACAAGTGCGAAAAGTGGTTTTTCAACACTAACACAAGTGCGAAAAGTGGTTTTTCAACACTAACACAAGTGCGAAAAGTGTTTTTTCCACACTAATACAAGTGCAAAAGTGGTTTCCTGCACCAACACAAGTGCGAAAAGTGGTTTTTCAACACTAACACAAGTGCGAAAAGTGTTTTTTCCACACTAATACAAGTGCAAAAGTGGTTTCCTGCACCAACACAAGTGCGATAAGTGGTTTTTCAACACTAACACAAGTGCGAAAAGTGGTTTTTCAACACTAACACAAGTGCGAAAAGTGGTTTTTCAACACTAACACAAGTGCGAAAAGTGATTTTTCCACACTAATACAACTGCAAAAGTGGTTTCCTGCACCAACACAAGTGCGAAAAGTGGTTTTTCAACACTAACACAAGTGCGAAAAGTGGTTTTTCAACACTAACACAAGTGCGAAAAGTGTTTTTTCCACACTAATACAAGTGCAAAAGTGGCTCCTGCACCAACAGAAATGCGAAAAGTGGTTTTTCAACACTAACACAAGTGCGAAATGTGGTTTTTCAACACTAACACAAGTGCGAAAAGTGTTTTTTCCACACTAATACAAGTGCAAAAGTGGTTTCCTGCACCAACACAAGTGCGAAAAGTGATTTTTCAACACTAACACAAGTGCAAAAAGTGGTTTTTCAACACTAACACAAGTGCAAAAAGTGTTTTTTCCACACTAATACAAGTGCAAATGTGGTTTCCTGCACCAACACAAGTGCGAAAAGTGGTTTTTCAACACTAACACAAGTGCGATAAGTGGTTTTTCAACACTAACACAAGTGCGATAAGTGGTTTTTCAACACTAACACAAGTGCCAAAAGTGGTTTTTCAACACTATCACAAGTGCAAAAAGTGTTTTTTCCACACTAATACAAGTGCAAATGTGGTTTCCTGCACCAACACAAGTGCGAAAAGTGGTTTTTCAACTCTAACACAAGTGCAAAAAGTGGTTTTTCAACACTAACACAAGTGCGAAAAGTGGTTTTTCAACACTAACACAAGTGCGAAAAGTGTTTTTTCCACACTAATACAACTGCAAAAGTGGTTTCCTGCACCAACACAAGTGCGAAAAGTGGTTTTTCAACACTAACACAAGTGCGAAAAGTGGATTTTCAACACTAACACAAGTGCGAAAAGTGTTTTTTCCACACTAATACAAGTGCAAAAGTGGTTTCCTGCACCAACACAAGTGCGAAAAGTGGTTTTTCAACACTAACACAAGTGCGAAAAGTGGTTTTTCAACACTAACACAAGTGCGAAAAGTGGTTTTTCAACACTAATACAAGTGCAAAAGTGGTTTCCTGCACCAACACAAGTGCAAAAAGTGGTTTTTCAACACTAACACAAGTGCAAAAAGTGGTTTTTCAACACTAACACAACTGCGAAAAGTGGTTTTTCAACACTAACACAAGTGCGAAAAGTGTTTTTTCCACACTAATACAAGTGCAAAAGTGGTTTCCTGCACCAACACAAGTGTGAAAAGAGGTTTTTCAACACTAACACAAGTGCGAAAAGTGATTTTTCAACACTAACAAGTGCGAAAAGTGTTTTTCCACACTAATACAAGTGCAAAAGTGGTTTCCTGCACCAACACAAGTGCGAAAAGTGTTTTTTCAACACTAACACAAGTGCGAAAAGTGGTTTTTCAACACTAACACAAGTGCAAAAAGTGTTTTTTCCACACTAATACAAGTGCAAAAGTGGTTTCCTGCACCAACACAAGTGCGAAAAGTGGTTTTTCAACACTAACACAAGTGCGAAAAGTGGTTTTTAAACACTAACACAAGTGCGAAAAGTGGTTTTTCAACACCAACACAAGTGCGAAAAGTGTTTTTTCCACACTAATACAAGTGTAAAAGTGGTTTCCTGCACCAACACAAGTGCGAAAAGTGGTTTTTCAACACTAACACAAGTGCGAAAAGTGGTTTTTCAACACTAACACAAGTGTGAAAAGTGGTTTTTCAACACTATCACAAGTGCAAAAAGTGTTATTTCCACACTAATACAAGTGCAAAAGTGGTTTCCTGCACCAACACAAGTGCGAAAAGTGGTTTTTCAACACTAACACAAGTGCGAAAAGTGGTTTTTCAACACTAACACAAGTGCGAAAAGTGTTTTTTCCACACTAATACAAGTGCAAAAGTGGTTTCCTGCACCAACACAAGTGCGAAAAGTGGTTTTTCAACACTAACACAAGTGCGAAAAGTGTTTTTTCCACACTAATACAAGTGCAAAAGTGGTTTCCTGCACCAACACAAGTGCGATAAGTGGTTTTTCAACACTAACACAAGTGCGAAAAGTGGTTTTTCAACACTAACACAAGTGCGAAAAGTGGTTTTTCAACACTAACACAAGTGCGAAAAGTGTTTTTTCCACACTAATACAAGTGCAAAAGTGGTTTCCTACACCAACACAAGTGCGAAAAGTGGTTTTTCAACACTAACTCAAGTGCGAAAAGTGGTTTTTCAACACTAACACAAGTGCGAAAAGTGTTTTTTCCACACTAATACAAGTGCAAAAGTGGTTTCCTGCACCAACACAAGTGCGAAAAGTGGTTTTTCAACACTAACACAAGTGCGAAAAGTGGTTTTTCAACACTAACACAAGTGCGAAAAGTGTTTTTTCCACACTAATTCAAGTGCAAAAGTGGTTTCCTGCACCAACACAAGTGCGAAAAGTGATTTTTCAACACTAACACAAGTGCAAAAAGTGGTTTTTCAACACTAAAACAAGTGCAAAAAGTGTTTTTTCCACACTAATACAAGTGCAAAAGTGGTTTCCTGCACCACACAAGTGCGAAAAGTGGTTTTTCAACACTAACACAAGTGCGAAAAGTGTTTTTTCCACACTAATACAAGTGCAAAAGTGGTTTCCTGCACCAACACAAGTGCGAAAAGTGGTTTTTCAACACTAACACAAGTGCGAAAAGTGGTTTTTCAACACTAACACAAGTGCGAAAAGTGTTTTTTCCACACTAATACAAGTGCAAAAGTGGTTTCCTGCACCAACACAAGTGCGAAAAGTGGTTTTTCAACACTAACACAAGTGCGAAAAGTGGTTTTTCAACACTAACACAAGTGCGAAAAGTGGTTTTTCAACACTAATACAAGTGCAAAAGTGGTTTCCTGCACCAACACAAGTGCAAAAAGTGGTTTTTCAACACTAACACAAGTGCGAAAAGTGGTTTTTCAACACTAACACAACTGCGAAAAGTGGTTTTTCAACACTAACACAAGTGCGAAAAGTGTTTTTTCCACACTAATACAAGTGCAAAAGTGGTTTCCTGCACCAACACAAGTGTGAAAAGAGGTTTTTCAACACTAACACAAGTGCAAAAAGTGATTTTTCAACACTAACAAGTGCGAAAAGTGTTTTTCCACACTAATACAAGTGCAAAAGTGGTTTCCTGCACCAACACAAGTGCGAAAAGTGTTTTTTCAACACTAACACAAGTGCGAAAAGTGGTTTTTCAACACTAACACAAGTGCAAAAAGTGTTTTTTCCACACTAATACAAGTGCAAAAGTGGTTTCCTGCACCAACACAAGTGCGAAAAGTGGTTTTTCAACACTAACACAAGTGCGAAAAGTGGTTTTTCAACACTAACACAAGTGCGAAAAGTGGTTTTTCAACACCAACACAAGTGCGAAAAGTGTTTTTTCCACACTAATACAAGTGAAAAAGTGGTTTCCTGCACCAACACAAGTGCGAAAAGTGGTTTTTCAACACTAACACAAGTGCGAAAAGTGGTTTTTCAACACTAACACAAGTGTGAAAAGTGGTTTTTCAACACTATCACAAGTGCAAAAAGTGTTTTTTCCACACTAATACAAGTGCAAAAGTGGTTTCCTGCACCAACACAAGTGCGAAAAGTGGTTTTTCAACACTAACACAAGTGCGAAAAGTGGTTTTTCAACACTAACACAAGTGCGAAAAGTGTTTTTTCCACACTAATACAAGTGCAAAAGTGGTTTCCTGCACCAACACAAGTGCGAAAAGTGGTTTTTCAACACTAACACAAGTGCGAAAAGTGTTTTTTCCACACTAATACAAGTGCAAAAGTGGTTTCCTGCACCAACACAAGTGCGATAAGTGGTTTTTCAACACTAACACAAGTGCGAAAAGTGGTTTTTCAACACTAACACAAGTGCGAAAAGTGGTTTTTCAACACTAACACAAGTGCGAAAAGTGTTTTTTCCACACTAATACAAGTGCAAAAGTGGTTTCCTACACCAACACAAGTGCGAAAAGTGGTTTTTCAACACTAACTCAAGTGCGAAAAGTGGTTTTTCAACACTAACACAAGTGCGAAAAGTGTTTTTTCCACACTAATACAAGTGCAAAAGTGGTTTCCTGCACCAACACAAGTGCGAAAAGTGGTTTTTCAACACTAACACAAGTGCGAAAAGTGGTTTTTCAACACTAACACAAGTGCGAAAAGTGTTTTTTCCACACTAATTCAAGTGCAAAAGTGGTTTCCTGCACCAACACAAGTGCGAAAAGTGATTTTTCAACACTAACACAAGTGCAAAAAGTGGTTTTTCAACACTAAAACAAGTGCAAAAAGTGTTTTTTCCACACTAATACAAGTGCAAAAGTGGTTTCCTGCACCACACAAGTGCGAAAAGTGGTTTTTCAACACTAACACAAGTGCGAAAAGTGTTTTTTCCACACTAATACAAGTGCAAAAGTGGTTTCCTGCACCAACACAAGTGCGAAAAGTGGTTTTTCAACACTAACACAAGTGCGAAAAGTGGTTTTTCAACACTAACACAAGTGCGAAAAGTGTTTTTTCCACACTAATACAAGTGCAAAAGTGGTTTCCTGCACCAACACAAGTGCAAAAAGTGGTTTTTCAACACTAACTCAAGTGCGAAAAGTGGTTTTTCAACACTAACACAATTGCGAAAAGTGGTTTTTCAACACTAACACAAGTGCGAAAAGTGTTTTTTCCACACTAATACAAGTGCAAAAGTGGTTTCCTGCACCAACACAAGTGCGAAAAGTGGTTTTTCAACACTAACACAAGTGCGAAAAGTGGTTTTTCAACACTAACACAAGTGCGAAAAGTGGTTTTTCAACACTAACACAAGTGCGAAAAGTGTTTTTTCCACACTAATACAAGTGCAAAAGTGGTTTCCTGCACCAACACAAGTGCGAAAAGTGATTTTTCAACACTAACACAAGTGCAAAAAGTGGTTTTTCAACACTAACACAAGTGCAAAAAGTGTTTTTTCCACACTAATACAAGTGCAAATGTGGTTTCCTGCACCAACACAAGTGCGAAAAGTGGTTTTTCAACACTAACACAAGTGCGAAAAGTGGTTTTTCAACACTAACACAAGTGCCAAAAGTGGTTTTTCAACACTATCGCAAGTGCAAAAAGTGTTTTTTCCACACTAATACAAGTGCAAATGTGGTTTCCTGCACCAACACAAGTGCGAAAAGTGGTTTTTCAACACTAACACAAGTGCAAAAAGTGGTTTTTCAACACTAACACAAGTGCGAAAAGTGGTTTTTCAACACTAACACAAGTGTGAAAAGTGTTTTTTCCACACTAATACAACTGCAAAAGTGGTTTCCTGCACCAACACAAGTGCGAAAAGTGGTTTTTCAACACTAACACAAGTGCGAAAAGTGGTTTTTCAACACTAACACAAGTGCGAAAAGTGTTTTTTCCACACTAATACAAGTGCAAAAGTGGTTTCCTGCAACAACACAAGTGCGAAAAGTGGTTTTTCAACACTAACACAAGTGCGAAAAGTGGTTTTTCAACACTAACACAAGTGCGAAAAGTGGTTTTTCAACACTAACACAAGTGCGAAAAGTGTTTTTTCCACACTAATACAAGTGCAAAAGTGGTTTCCTGCACCAACACAAGTGCGAAAAGTGGTTTTTCAACACTAACACAAGTGCGAAAAGTGGTTTTTCAACACTAACACAACTGCGAAAAGTGGTTTTTCAACACTAACACAAGTGCGAAAAGTGGTTTTTCAACACTAACACAACTGCGAAAAGTGTTTTTTCCACACTAATACAACTGCAAAAGTGGTTTCCTGCACCAACACAAGTGCGAAAAGTGGTTTTTCAACACTAACACAAGTGCGAAAAGTGGTTTTTCAACACTAACACAAGTGCGAAAAGTGGTTTTTCAACACTAACACAAGTGCGAAAAGAGGTTTTTTAACACAATCACAAGTGCAAAAAGTGTTTTTTCCACACTTATACAAGTGCAAAAGTGGTTTCCTGCACCAATACAAGTGCGAAAAGTGGTTTTCAACACTAACACAAGTGCGAAAAGTGGTTTTTCAACACTAACAAGTGCGAAAAGTGTTTTTTCCACACTAATACAAGTGCAAAAGTGGTTTCCTGCACCAACACAAGTGCGAAAAGTGGTTTTTCAACACTAACACAAGTGCGAAAAGTGGTTTTTCAACGCTAACACAAGTGCGAAAAGTGGTTTTTCAACACTAACACAAGTGCGAAAAGTGTTTTTTCCACACTAATACAAGTGCAAAAGTGGTTTCCTGCACCAACACAAGTGCGAAAAGTGGTTTTTCAACACTAACATAAGTGCGAAATGTGGTTTTTCAACACTAACACAAGTGTGAAAAGTGGTTTTTCAACACTAACACAAGTGCGAAAAGTGGTTTTTCAACACCAACACAAGTGCGAAAAGTGTTTTTTCCACACTAATACAACTGCAAAAGTGGTTTCCTGCACTAACACAATTGCGAAAAGTGGTTTTTCAACACTAACACAAGTGCGAAAAGTGGTTTTTCAACACTAACACAAGTGCGAAATGTGGTTTTTCAACACTAACACAAGTGCGAAAAGTGTTTTTTCCACACTAATACAAGTGCAAAAGTGGTTTCCTGCATCAACACCAGTGCGAAAAGTGGTTTTTCAACACTAACACAAGTGCGAAAAGTGTTTTTTCAACACTAACACAAGTGCGAAAAGTGGATTTTTCAACACTATCACAAGTGCAAAAAGTGTTTTTTCCACACTAATACAAGTGCAAAAGTGGTTTCCTGCACCAACACAAGTGCGAAAAGTGTTTTTTCAACACTAACACAAGTGCGAAAAGTGGTTTTTCAACACTAACACAAGTGCGAAAAGTGGTTTTTCAACACTAACACAAGTGCGAAAAGTGGTTTTTCAACACTAACACAAGTTCGAAAAGTGTTTTTTCCACACTAATACAAGTGCAAAAGTGGTTTCCTGCACCAACACAAGTGCGAAAAGTGTTTTTTCAACACTAACACAAGTGCGAAAAGTGGTTTTTCAACACTAACACAAGTGCGAAAAGTGGTTTTTCAACACTAACACAAGTGCGAAAAGTGGTTTTTCAACACTATCACAAGTGCAAAAAGTGGTTTTTCAACACTAACACAATTGCGAAAAGTGGTTTTTCAACACTATCACAAGTGCAAAAAGTGTTTTTTCCACACTAATACAAGTGCAAATGTGGTTTCCTGCACCAACACAAGTGCGAAAAGTGGTTTTTCAACACTAACAGAAGTGCGAAAAGTGGTTTTTCAACACTGTCACAAGTGCGAAAAGTGGTTTTTCAACACTAACACAAGTGCGAAAAGTGGTTTTTCAACAATATCACAAGTGCAAAAAGTGTTTTTTCCACACTAATACAAGTGCAAATGTGGTTTCCTGCACCAACACAAGTGCGAAAAGGGGTTTTTCAACACTAACACAAGTGCGAAAAGTGGTTTTTCAACACTAACACAAGTGCGAAAAGTGGTTTTTCAACACTAACACAAGTGCGAAAAGCGATTTTTCCACACTAATACAACTGCAAAAGTGGTTTCCTGCACCAACACAAGTGCGAAAAGTGGTTTTTCAACACTAACACAAGTGCGAAAAGTGGTTTTTCAACACTAACACAAGTGCGAAAAGTGTTTTTTCCACACTAATACAAGTGCAAAAGTGGTTTCCTGCACCAACACAAATGCGAAAAGTGGTTTTTCAACACTAACACAAGTGCGAAATGTGGTTTTTCAACACTAACACAAGTGCGAAAAGTGTTTTTTCCACACTAATACAAGTGCAAAAGTGGTTTCCTGCACCAACACAAGTGTGAAAAGTGGTTTTTCAACACTAACACAAGTGCGAAAAGTGGTTTTTCAACACTAACACAAGTGCGAAAAGTGGATTTTCAACACTAACACAAGTGCGAAAAGTGTTTTTTCCACACTAATTCAAGTGCAAAAGTGGTTTCCTGCACCAACACAAGTGCAAAAAGTGGTTTTTCAACACTAACACAAGTGCGAAAAGTGATTTTTCAACACTAACACAAGAGCGAAAAGTGGTTTTTCAACACTAACACAAGTGCGAAAAGTGTTTTTTCCACACTAATACAAGTGCAAAAGTGGTTTCCTGCACCAACACAAGTGCGAAAAGTGGTTTTTCAACACTAACACAAATGCGAAAAGTGGTTTTTCAACACTAACACAAGTACGAAAAGAGGTTTTTCAACACAATCACAAGTGCAAAAAGTGTTTTTTCCACACTTATGCAAGTGCAAAAGTGGTTTCCTGCACCAATACAAGTGCGAAAAGTGGTTTTTCAACACTAACACAAGTGCGAAAAGTGGTTTTTCAACACTAACAAGTGCGAAAAGTGTTTTTTCCACACTAATACAAGTGCAAAAGTGGTTTCCTGCACCAACACAAGTGCGAAAAGTGGTTTTTCAACACTAACACAAGTGCGAAAAGTGGTTTTTCAACGCTAACACAAGTGCGAAAAGTGGTTTTTCAACACTAACACAAGTGCGAAAAGTGTTTTTTCCACACTAATACAAGTGCAAAAGTGGTTTCCTGCACCAACACAAGTGCGAAAAGTGGTTTTTCAACACTAACACAAGTGCGAAATGTGGTTTTTCAACACTAACACAAGTGTGAAAAGTGGTTTTTCAACACTAACACAAGTGCGAAAAGTGGTTTTTCAACACTAACACAAGTGCGAAAAGTGTTTTTTCCACACTAATACAACTGCAAAAGTGGTTTCCTGCACTAACACAATTGCGAAAAGTGGTTTTTCAACACAAACACAAGTGCGAAAAGTGGTTTTTCAACACTAACACAAGTGCGAAAAGTGTTTTTTCCACACTAATACAAGTGCAAAAGTGGTTTCCTGCACCAACACAAGTGCGAAAAGTGGTTTTTCAACACTAACACAAGTGCGAAAAGTGGTTTTTCAACACTAACACAAGAGCGAAAAGTGGTTTTTCAACACTAACACAAGTGCGAAAAGTGTTTTTTCCACACTAATACAACTGCAAAAGTGGTTTCCTGCACTAACACAATTGCGAAAAGTGGTTTTTCAACACTAACACAAGTGTGAAAAGTGGTTTTTCAACACTAACACAAGTGCGAAAAGTGGTTTTTCAACACTAACACAAGTGCAAAAAGTGTTTTTTCCACACTAATACAAGTTCAAAAGTGGTTTCCTGCATCAACACCAGTGCGAAAAGTGGTTTTTCAACACTAACACAAGTGCGAAAAGTGTTTTTTCAACACTAACACAAGTGCGAAAAGTGGTTTTTCAACACTATCACAAGTGCAAAAAGTGTTTTTTCCACACTAATACACGTGCAAAAGTGGTTTCCTGCACCAACACAAGTGCGAAAAGTGTTTTTTCAACACTAACACAAGTGCGAAAAGTGGTTTTTCAACACTAACACAAGTGCGAAAAGTGGTTTTTCAACACTAACACAAGTGCGAAAAGTGGTTTTTCAACACTAACACAAGTTCGAAAAGTGTTTTTTCCACACTAATACAAGTGCAAAAGTGGTTTCCTGCACCAACACAAGTGCGAAAAGTGTTTTTTCAACACTAACACAAGTGCGAAAAGTGGTTTTTCAACACTAACACAAGTGCGAAAAGTGGTTTTTCAACACTAACACAAGTGCGAAAAGTGGTTTTTCAACACTATCACAAGTGCAAAAAGTGGTTTTTCAACACTAACACAAGTGCGAAAAGTGGTTTTTCAACACTATCACAAGTGCAAAAAGTGTTTTTTCCACACTAATACAAGTGCAAATGTGGTTTCCTGCACCAACACAAGTGCGAAAAGTGGTTTTTCAACACTAACAGAAGTGCGAAAAGTGGTTTTTCAACACTATCACAAGTGCGAAAAGTGGTTTTTCAACACTAACACAAGTGCGAAAAGTGGTTTTTCAACACTATCACAAGTGCAAAAAGTGTTTTTTCCACACTAATACAAGTGCAAATGTGGTTTCCTGCACCAACACAAGTGCGAAAAGTGGTTTTTCAACACTAACACAAGTGCGAAAAGTGGTTTTTCAACACTAACACAAGTGCGAAAAGTGGTTTTTCAACACTAACACAAGTGCGAAAAGTGATTTTTCCACACTAATACAGCTGCAAAAGTGGTTTCCTGCACCAACACAAGTGCGAAAAGTGGTTTTTCAACACTAACACAAGTGCGAAAAGTGGTTTTTCAACACTAACACAAGTGCGAAAAGTGTTTTTTCCACACTAATACAAGTGCAAAAGTGGCTCCTGCACCAACAGAAATGCGAAAAGTGGTTTTTCAACACTAACACAAGTGCGAAATGTGGTTTTTCAACACTAACACAAGTGCGAAAAGTGTTTTTTCCACACTAATACAAGTGCAAAAGTGGTTTCCTGCACCAACACAAGTGCGAAAAGTGATTTTTCAACACTAACACAAGTGCAAAAAGTGGTTTTCAACACTAACACAAGTGCGAAAAGTGGTTTTTCAACACTAACACAAGTGCGAAAAGTGTTTTTTCCACACTAGTACAAGTGCAAAAGTGGTTTCCTGCACCAACACAAGTGCGAAAAGTGGTTTTTCAACACTAACACAAGTGCGAAAAGTGGTTTTTCATCACTAACACAAGTGCGAAAAGTGGTTTTTCAACAATAACACAAGTGCGAAAAGTGTTTTTTCCACACTAATACAAGTGCAAAAGTGGTTTCCTGCACCAACACAAGTGCGAAAAGTGGTTTTTCAACACTAACACAAGTGCGAAAAGTGGTTTTTCAACACTAACACAAGTGCGAAAAGTGTTTTTTCCACACTAATACAAGTGCAAAAGTGGTTTCCTGCACCAACACAAGTGCGAAAAGTGGTTTTTCAACACTAACACAAGTGCGAAAAGTGGTTTTTCAACACTAACACAAGTGCGAAAAGTGGTTTTTCAACACTAACACAAGTGCGAAAAGTGTTTTTTCCACACTAATTCAAGTGCAAAAGTGGTTTCCTGCACCAACACAAGTGCGAAAAGTGATTTTTCAACACTAACACAAGTGCAAAAAGTGGTTTTTCAACACTAAAACAAGTGCAAAAAGTGTTTTTTCCACACTAATACAAGTGCAAAAGTGGTTTCCTGCACCACACAAGTGCGAAAAGTGGTTTTTCAACACTAACACAAGTGCGAAAAGTGTTTCTTCCACACTAATACAAGTGCAAAAGTGGTTTCCTGCACCAACACAAGTGCGAAAAGTGGTTTTTCAACACTAACACAAGTGCGAAAAGTGGTTTTTCAACACTAACACAAGTGCGAAAAGTGTTTTTTCCACACTAATACAAGTGCAAAAGTGGTTTCCTGCACCAACACAAGTGCGAAAAGTGGTTTTTCAACACTAACACAAGTGCGAAAAGTGGTTTTTCAACACTAACACAAGTGCGAAAAGTGGTTTTTCAACACTAACACAAGTGCGAAAAGTGTTTTTTCCACACTAATACAAGTGCAAAAGTGGTTTCCTGCACCAACACAAGTGCGAAAAGTGGTTTTTCAACACTAACTCAAGTGCGAAAAGTGGTTTTTCAACACTAACACAATTGCGAAAAGTGGTTTTTCAACACTAACACAAGTGCGAAAAGTGTTTTTTCCACACTAATACAAGTGCAAAAGTGGTTTCCTGCACCAACACAAGTGCGAAAAGTGGTTTTTCAACACTAACACAAGTGCGAAAAGTGGTTTTTCAACACTAACACAAGTGCGAAAAGTGGTTTTTCAACACTAACACAAGTGCGAAAAGTGTTTTTTCCACACTAATACAAGTGCAAAAGTGGTTTCCTGCACCAACACAAGTGCGAAAAGTGATTTTTCAACACTAACACAAGTGCAAAAAGTGGTTTTTCAACACTAACACAAGTGCAAAAAGTGTTTTTTCCACACTAATACAAGTGCAAATGTGGTTTCCTGCACCAACACAAGTGCGAAAAGTGGTTTTTCAACACTAACACAAGTGCGAAAAGTGGTTTTTCAACACTAACACAAGTGCCAAAAGTGGTTTTTCAACACTATCGCAAGTGCAAAAAGTGTTTTTTCCACACTAATACAAGTGCAAATGTGGTTTCCTGCACCAACACAAGTGCGAAAAGTGGTTTTTCAACACTAACACAAGTGCAAAAAGTGGTTTTTCAACACTAACACAAGTGCGAAAAGTGGTTTTTCAACACTAACACAAGTGCGAAAAGTGTTTTTTCCACACTAATACAAGTGCAAAAGTGGTTTCCTGCAACAACACAAGTGCGAAAAGTGGTTTTTCAACACTAACACAAGTGCGAAAAGTGGTTTTTCAACACTAACACAAGTGCGAAAAGTGGTTTTTCAACACTAACACAAGTGCGAAAAGTGTTTTTTCCACACTAATACAAGTGCAAAAGTGGTTTCCTGCACCAACACAAGTGCGAAAAGTGGTTTTTCAACACTAACACAAGTGCGAAAAGTGGTTTTTCAACACTAACACAACTGCGAAAAGTGGTTTTTCAACACTAACACAAGTGCGAAAAGTGGTTTTTCAACACTAACACAACTGCGAAAAGTGTTTTTTCCACACTAATACAACTGCAAAAGTGGTTTCCTGCACCAACACAAGTGCGAAAAGTGGTTTTTCAACACTAACACAAGTGCGAAAGTGGTTTTTCAACACTAACACAAGTGCGAAAAGTGGTTTTTCAACACTAACACAAGTGCGAAAAGTGGTTTTTAAACACTAACACAAGTGCGAAAAGTGTTTTTTCCACACTAATACAAGTGCAAAAGTGGTTTCCTCCACCAACACAAGTGCAAAAAGTGGTTTTTCAACACTAACACAAGTGCGAAAAGTGGTTTTTCAACACTAACACAAGTGCGAAAAGAGGTTTTTCAACACAATCACAAGTGCAAAAAGTGTTTTTTCCACACTTATACAAGTGCAAAAGTGGTTTCCTGCACCAATACAAGTGCGAAAAGTGGTTTTCAACACTAACACAAGTGCGAAAAGTGGTTTTTCAACACTAACAAGTGTGAAAAGTGTTTTTTCCACACTAATACAAGTGCAAAAGTGGTTTCCTGCACCAACACAAGTGCGAAAAGTGGTTTTTCAACACTAACACAAGTGCGAAAAGTGGTTTTTCAACGCTAACACAAGTGCGAAAAGTGGTTTTTCAACACTAACACAAGTGCGAAAAGTGTTTTTTCCACACTAATACAACTGCAAAAGTGGTTTCCTGCACCAACACAAGTGCGAAAAGTGGTTTTTCAACACTAACATAAGTGCGAAATGTGGTTTTTCAACACTAACACAAGTGTGAAAAGTGGTTTTTCAACACTAACACAAGTGCGAAAAGTGGTTTTTCAACACCAACACAAGTGCGAAAAGTGTTTTTTCCACACTAATACAACTGCAAAAGTGGTTTCCTGCACTAACACAATTGCGAAAAGTGGTTTTTCAACACAAACACAAGTGCGAAAAGTGGTTTTTCAACACTAACACAAGTGCGAAAAGTGTTTTTTCCACACTAATACAAGTGCAAAAGTGGTTTCCTGCACCAACACAAGTGCGAAAAGTGGTTTTTCAACACTAACACAAGTGCGAAAAGTGGTTTTTCAACACTAACACAAGTGCGAAAAGTGGTTTTTCAACACTAACACAAGTGCGAAAAGTGTTTTTTCCACACTAATACAAGTGCAAAAGTGGTTTCCTGCATCAACACCAGTGCGAAAAGTGGTTTTTCAACACTAACACAAGTGCGAAAAGTGGTTTTTCAACACTAACACAAGTGCGAAAAGTGTTTTTTCCACACTAATACAAGTGCAAAAGTGGCTCCTGCACCAACAGAAATGCGAAAAGTGGTTTTTCAACACTAACACAAGTGCGAAATGTGGTTTTTCAACACTAACACAAGTGCGAAAAGTGTTTTTTCCACACTAATACAAGTGCAAAAGTGGTTTCCTGCACCAACACAAGTGCGAAAAGTGATTTTTCAACACTAACACAAGTGCGAAAAGTGTTTTTTCCACACTAGTACAAGTGCAAAAGTGGTTTCCTGCACCAACACAAGTGCGAAAAGTGGTTTTTCAACACTAACACAAGTGCGAAAAGTGGTTTTTCATCACTAACACAAGTGCGAAAAGTGGTTTTTCAACAATAACACAAGTGCGAAAAGTGTTTTTTCCACACTAATACAAGTGCAAAAGTGGTTTCCTGCACCAACACAAGTGCGAAAAGTGGTTTTTCAACACTAACACAAGTGCGAAAAGTGGTTTTTCAACACTAACACAAGTGCGAAAAGTGTTTTTTCCACACTAATAAAAGTGCAAAAGTGGTTTCCTGCACCAACACAAGTGCGAAAAGTGGTTTTTCAACACTAACACAAGTGCGAAAAGTGGTTTTTCAACACTAACACAAGTGCGAAAAGTGGTTTTTCAACACTAACACAAGTGCGAAAAGTGTTTTTTCCACACTAATTCAAGTGCAAAAGTGGTTTCCTGCACCAACACAAGTGCGAAAAGTGATTTTTCAACACTAACACAAGTGCAAAAAGTGGTTTTTCAACACTAAAACAAGTGCAAAAAGTGTTTTTTCCACACTAATACAAGTGCAAAAGTGGTTTCCTGCACCACACAAGTGCGAAAAGTGGTTTTTCAACACTAACACAAGTGCGAAAAGTGTTTCTTCCACACTAATA
>NW_027619430.1:0-42559 GCF_964187855.1 Myxine glutinosa
TTTCGCACTTGTGTTAGTGTTGAAAAACCACTTTTCGCACTTGTGTTAGTCTTGATAAACCACTTTTCGCACTTGTGTTGGTGCAGGAAACCACTTTTGCACTTCTATTAATGTGGAAAAACCACTTTGCGCACTTGTGTTAGTGTTGAAAAACCACTTTTCGCACTTGTGTTATTGTTGAAAAACCACTTTTCGCACTTGTGTTGGTGCAGGAAACTACTTTTGCACTTGTATTAGTGTGGAAAAAACACTTTTTGCACTTGTGATAGTGTTGAAAAACCACTTTTCGCACTTGTGTTAGTGTTGAAAAACCACTTTTCGCACTTGTGTTGGTGCAGGAAACCACTTTTGCACTTGTATTAGTGTGGAAAAACCACTTTTCGCACTTGTGTTAGTGTTGAAAAACCACTTTTCGCACTTGTGTTAGTGTTGAAAATCCACTTTTCGCACTTGTGTTGGTGCAGGAAACCACTTTTGCACTTGTATTAGTGTGGAAAAACCACTTTTCGCACTTGTGTTAATGTTGAAAAACCACTTTTCGCACTTGTGTTAGTGTTGAAAAACCACTTTTCGCACTTGTGTAAGTGTTGAAAAACCACTTTTCGCACTTGTGTTGGTGCAGGAAACCACTTTTGCACTTGTATTAGTGTGGAAAAAACACTTTTTGCACTTGTGATAGTGTTGAAAAACCACTTTTCGCACTTGTGTTATTGTTGGAAAAAACACTTTTTGCACTTGTGTTGGTGCAAGAAACCACTTTTGCACTTGTATTAGTGTGGAAAAACCACTTTTCGCACTTGTGTTAGTGTTGAAAAACCACTTTTCGCACTTGTGTTAGTGTTGAAAAACCACTTTTCGCACTTGTGTTGGTGCAGGAAACCACTTTTGCACTTGTATTAGTGTGGAAAAACCACTTTTTGCACTTGTGATAGTGTTGAAAAACCACTTTTCGCACTTGTGTTAGTGTTGAAAAACCACATTTCGCACTTGTGTTGGTGCAGGAAACCACTTTTGCACTTGTATTAGTGTGGAAAAACCACTTTTCGCACTTGTGTTAGTGTTGAAAAACCACTTTTCGCGCTTGTGTTAGTGTTGAAAAACCACTTTTCGCACTTGTGTTGGTGCAGGAAACCACTTTTGCACTTGTATTAGTGTGGAAAAACCACTTTTCGCACTTGTGTTAATGTTGAAAAACCACTTTTCGCATTTGTGTTAGTGTTGAAAAACCACTTTTCGCACTTGTGTTAGTGTTGAAAAACCACTTTTCGCACTTGTGTTGGTGAAGGAAACCACTTTTGCACTTGTATTAGTGTGGAAAAAACACTTTTTGCACTTGTGATAGTGTTGAAAAACCACTTTTCGCACTTGGGTTAGTGTTGAAAAAACACTTTTTGCACTTGTGTTGGTGCAAGAAACCACTTTTGCACTTGTATTAGTGTGGAAAAACCACTTTTCGCACTTGTGTTAGTGTTGAAAAGCCAATTTTCGCACTTGTGTTAGTGTTGAAAAACCACTTTTCGCACTTGTGTTGGTGCAGGAAACCACTTTTGCACTTGTATTAGTGTGGAAAAAACCCTTTTTGCATTTGTGATAGTGTTGAAAAACCACTTTTCGCACTTGTGTTAGTGTTGAAAAACCACTTTTCGCACTTGTGTTGGTGCAGGAAACCACTTTTGCACTTGTATTAGTGTGGAAAAACCACTTTTCGCACTTGTGTTAGTGTTGAAAAACCACTTTTCGCACTTGTGTTAGTGTTGAAAAACCACTTTTCACACTTGTGTTGGTGCAGGAAACCACTTTTGCACTTGTATTAGTTTGGAAAAACCACTTTTTGCACTTGTGTTAGTGTTGAAAAACCACTTTTCACACTTGTGTTAGTGTTGAAAAACCACTTTTCGCAATTGTGTTGGTGCAGGAAACCACTTTTGCACTTGTATTAGTATGGAAAAAACACTTTTTGCACTTGTGATAGTGTTGAAAAACCACTTTTCGCACTTGTGTTAGTGTTGAAAAACCACTTTTCGCACTTGTGTTGGTGCAGGAAACCACTTTTGCACTTGTATTAGTGTGGAAAAACCACTTTTCGCACTTGTGTTAGTGTTGAAAACCACTTTTCACACTTGTGTTAGTGTTGAAAAACCACCTTTCGCACTTGTGTTGGTGCAGGAACCCACTTTTGCACTTGTATTCGTGTGGTAAAACCACTTTTCGCACTTGTGTTAGTGTTGAAAAACCACTTTTCGCACTTGTGTTAGTGTTGAAAAACCACTTTTCGCACTTGTGTTGGTGCAGGAAACCACTTTTGCACTCGTATTAGTGTGGAAAAACACTTTTTGCACTTGTGATAGTGTTGAAAAACCACTTTTCGCACTTGTGTTGGTGCAGGAAACCACTTTTGCACTTGTATTAGTGTGGAAAAAACACTTTTTGCACTTGTGATAGTGTTGAAAAACCACTTTTCGCACTTGTGTTAGTGTTGAAAAAACACTTTTTGCACTTGTGTTGGTGCAAGTAACCACTTTTGCACTTGTATTAGTGTGGAAAAACCACTTTTCGCACTTGTGTTAGTGTTGAAAAGCCACTTTTCGCACTTGTGTTAGTGTTGAAAAACCACTTTTCGCACTTGTGTTGGTGCAGGAAACCACTTTTGCGCTTGTATTAGTGTGGAAAAAACCCTTTTTGCATTTGTGATAGTGTTGAAAAACCACTTTTCGCACTTGTGTTAGTGTTGAAAAACCACTTTTCGCACTTGTGTTGGTGCAGAAACCACTTTTGCACTTGTATTAGTGTGGAAAAACCACTTTTGCACTTATATTAGTGTGGAAAAACCACTTTTCGCACTTGTGTTAGTGTTGAAAAACCACTTTTTGCACTTGTGTTAGTGTTGAAAAACCACTTTTCGCACTTGTGTTGGTGCAGGAAACCACTTTTGCACTTGTATTAGTGTGGAAAAACCACTTTTCGCACTTGTGTTAGTGTTGAAAAACCACTTTTTGCGCTTGTGTTAGTGTTGAAAAACCACTTTTCGCACTTGTGTTGGTGCAGGAAACCACTTTTGCACTTGTATTAGTGTGGAAAAACCACTTTTCGCACTTGTGTTAATGTGGAAAAACCACTTTTCGCACTTGTGTTAGTGTTGAAAAACCACTTTTCGCACTTGTGTTAGTGTTGAAAAACCACTTTTCGCACTTGTGTTGGTGCAGGAAACCACTTTTGCACTTGTATTAGTGTGGAAAAAACACTTTTTGCACTTGTGATAGTGTTGAAAAACCACATTTCGCATTTGTGTTAGTGTTGAAAAAACACTTTTTGCACTTGTGTTGGTGCAAGAAACCACTTTTGCACTTGTATTAGTGTGGAAAAACCACTTTTCGCACTTGTGTTAGTGTTGAAAAGCCACTTTTCGCACTTGTGTTAGTGTTGAAAAACCACTTTTCGCACTTGTGTTGGTGCAGGAAACCACTTTTGCACTTGTATTAGTGTGGAAAAAACCCTTTTTGCATTTGTGATAGTGTTGAAAAACCACTTTTCGCACTTGTGTTAGTGTTGAAAAACCACTTTTCGCACTTGTGTTGGTGCAGGAAACCACTTTTGCACTTGTATTAGTGTGGAAAAACCACTTTTCGCACTTGTGTTAGTGTTGAAAAACCACTTTTCGCACTTGTGTTAGTGTTGAAAAACCACTTTTCGCACTTGTGTTGGGGCAGGAAACCACTTTTGCACTTGTATTAGTGTGGAAAAAACACTTTTTGCACTTGTGATAGTGTAGAAAAACCACTTTTCGCACTTGTGTTAGTGTTGAAAAACCACTTTTCGCACTTGTGTTAGTCTTGATAAACCACTTTTCGCACTTGTGTTGGTGCAGGAAACCACTTTTGCACTTCTATTAATGTGGAAAAACCACTTTGCGCACTTGTGTTAGTGTTGAAAAACCACTTTTCGCACTTGTGTTATTGTTGAAAAACCACTTTTCGCACTTGTGTTGGTGCAGGAAACTACTTTTGCACTTGTATTAGTGTGGAAAAAACACTTTTTGCACTTGTGATAGTGTTGAAAAACCACTTTTCGCACTTGTGTTAGTGTTGAAAAACCACTTTTCGCACTTGTGTTGGTGCAGGAAACCACTTTTGCACTTGTATTAGTGTGGAAAAACCACTTTTCGCACTTGTGTTAGTGTTGAAAAACCACTTTTCGCACTTGTGTTAGTGTTGAAAAACCACTTTTCGCACTTGTGTTGGTGCAAGAAACCACTTTTGCACTTGTATTAGTGTGGAAAAACCACTTTCGCACTTGTGTTAGTGTTGAAAAACCACTTTTCGCACTTGTGTTAGTGTTGAAAAACCACTTTTCGCACTTGTGTTGGTGCAGGAAACCACTTTTGCACTTGTATTAGTGTGGAAAAACCACTTTTTGCACTTGTGATAGTGTTGAAAAACCACTTTTCGCACTTGTGTTAGTGTTGAAAAACCACATTTCGCACTTGTGTTGGTGCAGGAAACCACTTTTGCACTTGTATTAGTGTGGAAAAACCACTTTTCGCACTTGTGTTAGTGTTGAAAAACCACTTTTCGCGCTTGTGTTAGTGTTGAAAAACCACTTTTCGCACTTGTGTTGGTGCAGGAAACCACTTTTGCACTTGTATTAGTGTGGAAAAACCACTTTTCGCACTTGTGTTAATGTTGAAAAACCACTTTTCGCATTTGTGTTAGTGTTGAAAAACCACTTTTCGCACTTGTGTTAGTGTTGAAAAACCACTTTTCGCACTTGTGTTGGTGAAGGAAACCACTTTTGCACTTGTATTAGTGTGGAAAAAACACTTTTTGCACTTGTGATAGTGTTGAAAAACCACTTTTCGCACTTGTGTTAGTGTTGAAAAAACACTTTTTGCACTTGTGTTGGTGCAAGAAACCACTTTTGCACTTGTATTAGTGTGGAAAAACCACTTTTCGCACTTGTGTTAGTGTTGAAAAGCCACTTTTCGCACTTGTGTTAGTGTTGAAAAACCACTTTTCGCACTTGTGTTGGTGCAGGAAACCACTTTTGCACTTGTATTAGTGTGGAAAAAACCCTTTTTGCATTTGTGATAGTGTTGAAAAACCACTTTTCGCACTTGTGTTAGTGTTGAAAAACCACTTTTCGCACTTGTGTTGGTGCAGGAAACCACTTTTGCACTTGTATTAGTGTGGAAAAACCACTTTTCGCACTTGTGTTAGTGTTGAAAAACCACTTTTCGCACTTGTGTTAGTGTTGAAAAACCACTTTTCACACTTGTGTTGGTGCAGGAAACCACTTTTGCACTTGTATTAGTTTGGAAAAACCACTTTTTGCACTTGTGTTAGTGTTGAAAAACCACTTTTCACACTTGTGTTAGTGTTGAAAAACCACTTTTCGCAATTGTGTTGGTGCAGGAAACCACTTTTGCACTTGTATTAGTATGGAAAAAACACTTTTTGCACTTGTGATAGTGTTGAAAAACCACTTTTCGCACTTGTGTTAGTGTTGAAAAACCACTTTTCGCACTTGTGTTGGTGCAGGAAACCACTTTTGCACTTGTATTAGTGTGGAAAAACCACTTTTCGCACTTGTGTTAGTGTTGAAAACCACTTTTCACACTTGTGTTAGTGTTGAAAAACCACCTTTCGCACTTGTGTTGGTGCAGGAACCCACTTTTGCACTTGTATTCGTGTGGTAAAACCACTTTTCGCACTTGTGTTAGTGTTGAAAAACCACTTTTCGCACTTGTGTTAGTGTTGAAAAACCACTTTTCGCACTTGTGTTGGTGCAGGAAACCACTTTTGCACTCGTATTAGTGTGGAAAAACACTTTTTGCACTTGTGATAGTGTTGAAAAACCACTTTTCGCACTTGTGTTGGTGCAGGAAACCACTTTTGCACTTGTATTAGTGTGGAAAAAACACTTTTTGCACTTGTGATAGTGTTGAAAAACCACTTTTCGCACTTGTGTTAGTGTTGAAAAAACACTTTTTGCACTTGTGTTGGTGCAAGTAACCACTTTTGCACTTGTATTAGTGTGGAAAAACCACTTTTCGCACTTGTGTTAGTGTTGAAAAGCCACTTTTCGCACTTGTGTTAGTGTTGAAAAACCACTTTTCGCACTTGTGTTGGTGCAGGAAACCACTTTTGCGCTTGTATTAGTGTGGAAAAAACCCTTTTTGCATTTGTGATAGTGTTGAAAAACCACTTTTCGCACTTGTGTTAGTGTTGAAAAACCACTTTTCGCACTTGTGTTGGTGCAGAAACCACTTTTGCACTTGTATTAGTGTGGAAAAACCACTTTTGCACTTATATTAGTGTGGAAAAACCACTTTTCGCACTTGTGTTAGTGTTGAAAAACCACTTTTTGCACTTGTGTTAGTGTTGAAAAACCACTTTTCGCACTTGTGTTGGTGCAGGAAACCACTTTTGCACTTGTATTAGTGTGGAAAAACCACTTTTCGCACTTGTGTTAGTGTTGAAAAACCACTTTTTGCGCTTGTGTTAGTGTTGAAAAACCACTTTTCGCACTTGTGTTGGTGCAGGAAACCACTTTTGCACTTGTATTAGTGTGGAAAAACCACTTTTCGCACTTGTGTTAATGTGGAAAAACCACTTTTCGCACTTGTGTTAGTGTTGAAAAACCACTTTTCGCACTTGTGTTAGTGTTGAAAAACCACTTTTCGCACTTGTGTTGGTGCAGGAAACCACTTTTGCACTTGTATTAGTGTGGAAAAAACACTTTTTGCACTTGTGATAGTGTTGAAAAACCACATTTCGCATTTGTGTTAGTGTTGAAAAAACACTTTTTGCACTTGTGTTGGTGCAAGAAACCACTTTTGCACTTGTATTAGTGTGGAAAAACCACTTTTCGCACTTGTGTTAGTGTTGAAAAGCCACTTTTCGCACTTGTGTTAGTGTTGAAAAACCACTTTTCGCACTTGTGTTGGTGCAGGAAACCACTTTTGCACTTGTATTAGTGTGGAAAAAACCCTTTTTGCATTTGTGATAGTGTTGAAAAACCACTTTTCGCACTTGTGTTAGTGTTGAAAAACCACTTTTCGCACTTGTGTTGGTGCAGGAAACCACTTTTGCACTTGTATTAGTGTGGAAAAACCACTTTTCGCACTTGTGTTAGTGTTGAAAAACCACTTTTCGCACTTGTGTTAGTGTTGAAAAACCACTTTTCGCACTTGTGTTGGGGCAGGAAACCACTTTTGCACTTGTATTAGTGTGGAAAAAACACTTTTTGCACTTGTGATAGTGTAGAAAAACCACTTTTCGCACTTGTGTTAGTGTTGAAAAACCACTTTTCGCACTTGTGTTAGTCTTGATAAACCACTTTTCGCACTTGTGTTGGTGCAGGAAACCACTTTTGCACTTCTATTAATGTGGAAAAACCACTTTGCGCACTTGTGTTAGTGTTGAAAAACCACTTTTCGCACTTGTGTTATTGTTGAAAAACCACTTTTCGCACTTGTGTTGGTGCAGGAAACTACTTTTGCACTTGTATTAGTGTGGAAAAAACACTTTTTGCACTTGTGATAGTGTTGAAAAACCACTTTTCGCACTTGTGTTAGTGTTGAAAAACCACTTTTCGCACTTGTGTTGGTGCAGGAAACCACTTTTGCACTTGTATTAGTGTGGAAAAACCACTTTTCGCACTTGTGTTAGTGTTGAAAAACCACTTTTCGCACTTGTGTTAGTGTTGAAAAACCACTTTTCGCACTTGTGTTGGTGCAGGAAACCACTTTTGCACTTGTATTAGTGTGGAAAAACCACTTTTCGCACTTGTGTTAATGTTGAAAAACCACTTTTCGCACTTGTGTTAGTGTTGAAAAACCACTTTTCGCACTTGTGTAAGTGTTGAAAAACCACTTTTCGCACTTGTGTTGGTGCAGGAAACCACTTTTGCACTTGTATTAGTGTGGAAAAAACACTTTTTGCACTTGTGATAGTGTTGAAAAACCACTTTTCGCACTTGTGTTATTGTTGGAAAAAACACTTTTTGCACTTGTGTTGGTGCAAGAAACCACTTTTGCACTTGTATTAGTGTGGCAAAACCACTTTTCGCACTTGTGTTAGTGTTGAAAAACCACTTTTCGCACTTGTGTTAGTGTTGAAAAACCACTTTTCGCACTTGTGTTGGTGCAGGAAACCACTTTTGCACTTGTATTAGTGTGGAAAAACCACTTTTTGCACTTGTGATAGTGTTGAAAAACCACTTTTCGCACTTGTGTTAGTGTTGAAAAACCACATTTCGCACTTGTGTTGGTGCAGGAAACCACTTTTGCACTTGTATTAGTGTGGAAAAACCACTTTTCGCACTTGTGTTAGTGTTGAAAAACCACTTTTCGCGCTTGTGTTAGTGTTGAAAAACCACTTTTCGCACTTGTGTTGGTGCAGGAAACCACTTTTGCACTTGTATTAGTGTGGAAAAACCACTTTTCGCACTTGTGTTAATGTTGAAAAACCACTTTTCGCACTTGTGTTAGTGTTGAAAAACCACTTTTCGCACTTGTGTTAGTGTTGAAAAACCACTTTTCGCACTTGTGTTGGTGAAGGAAACCACTTTTGCACTTGTATTAGTGTGGAAAAAACACTTTTTGCACTTGTGATAGTGTTGAAAAGCCACTTTTCGCACTTGTGTTAGTGTTGAAAAACCACTTTTCGCACTTGTGTTGGTGCAGGAAACCACTTTTGCACTTGTATTAGTGTGGAAAAAACCCTTTTTGCATTTGTGATAGTGTTGAAAAACCACTTTTCGCACTTGTGTTAGTGTTGAAAAACCACTTTTCGCACTTGTGTTGGTGCAGGAAACCACTTTTGCACTTGTATTAGTGTGGAAAAACCACTTTTCGCACTTGTGTTAGTGTTGAAAAACCACTTTTCGCACTTGTGTTAGTGTTGAAAAACCACTTTTCACACTTGTGTTGGTGCAGGAAACCACTTTTGCACTTGTATTAGTTTGGAAAAACCACTTTTTGCACTTGTGTTAGTGTTGAAAAACCACTTTTCACACTTGTGTTAGTGTTGAAAAACCACTTTTCGCAATTGTGTTGGTGCAGGAAACCACTTTTGCACTTGTATTAGTATGGAAAAAACACTTTTTGCACTTGTGATAGTGTTGAAAAACCACTTTTCGCACTTGTGTTAGTGTTGAAAAACCACTTTTCGCACTTGTGTTGGTGCAGGAAACCACTTTTGCACTCGTATTAGTGTGGAAAAACACTTTTTGCACTTGTGATAGTGTTGAAAAACCACTTTTCGCACTTGTGTTGGTGCAGGAAACCACTTTTGCACTTGTATTAGTGTGGAAAAAACACTTTTTGCACTTGTGATAGTGTTGAAAAACCACTTTTCGCACTTGTGTTAGTGTTGAAAAAACACTTTTTGCACTTGTGTTGGTGCAAGTAACCACTTTTGCACTTGTATTAGTGTGGAAAAACCACTTTTCGCACTTGTGTTAGTGTTGAAAAGCCACTTTTCGCACTTGTGTTAGTGTTGAAAAACCACTTTTCGCACTTGTGTTGGTGCAGGAAACCACTTTTGCGCTTGTATTAGTGTGGAAAAAACCCTTTTTGCATTTGTGATAGTGTTGAAAAACCACTTTTCGCACTTGTGTTAGTGTTGAAAAACCACTTTTCGCACTTGTGTTGGTGCAGAAACCACTTTTGCACTTGTATTAGTGTGGAAAAACCACTTTTGCACTTATATTAGTGTGGAAAAACCACTTTTCGCACTTGTGTTAGTGTTGAAAAACCACTTTTTGCACTTGTGTTAGTGTTGAAAAACCACTTTTCGCACTTGTGTTGGTGCAGGAAACCACTTTTGCACTTGTATTAGTGTGGAAAAACCACTTTTCGCACTTGTGTTAGTGTTGAAAAACCACTTTTTGCGCTTGTGTTAGTGTTGAAAAACCACTTTTCGCACTTGTGTTGGTGCAGGAAACCACTTTTGCACTTGTATTAGTGTGGAAAAACCACTTTTCGCACTTGTGTTAATGTGGAAAAACCACTTTTCGCACTTGTGTTAGTGTTGAAAAACCACTTTTCGCACTTGTGTTAGTGTTGAAAAACCACTTTTCGCACTTGTGTTGGTGCAGGAAACCACTTTTGCACTTGTATTAGTGTGGAAAAAACACTTTTTGCACTTGTGATAGTGTTGAAAAACCACTTTTCGCATTTGTGTTAGTGTTGAGAAAACACTTTTTGCACTTGTGTTGGTGCAAGAAACCACTTTTGCACTTGTATTAGTGTGGAAAAACCACTTTTCGCACTTGTGTTAGTGTTGAAAAGCCACTTTTCGCACTTGTGTTAGTGTTGAAAAACCACTTTTCGCACTTGTGTTGGTGCAGGAAACCACTTTTGCACTTCTATTAGTGTGGAAAAAACCCTTTTTGCATTTGTGATAGTGTTGAAAAACCACTTTTCGCACTTGTGTTAGTGTTGAAAAACCACTTTTCGCACTTGTGTTGGTGCAGGAAACCACTTTTGCACTTGTATTAGTGTGGAAAAACCACTTTCCGCACTTGTGTTAGTGTTGAAAAACCACTTTTCGCACTTGTGTTAGTGTTGAAAAACCACTTTTCGCACTTGTGTTGGGGCAGGAAACCACTTTTGCACTTGTATTAGTGTGGAAAAAACACTTTTTGCACTTGTGATAGTGTAGAAAAACCACTTTTCGCACTTGTGTTAGTGTTGAAAAACCACTTTTCGCACTTGTGTTAGTCTTGATAAACCACTTTTCGCACTTGTGTTGGTGCAGGAAACCACTTTTGCACTTCTATTAATGTGGAAAAACCACTTTGCGCACTTGTGTTAGTGTTGAAAAACCACTTTTCGCACTTGTGTTATTGTTGAAAAACCACTTTTCGCACTTGTGTTGGTGCAGGAAACTACTTTTGCACTTGTATTAGTGTGGAAAAAACACTTTTTGCACTTGTGATAGTGTTGAAAAACCACTTTTCGCACTTGTGTTAGTGTTGAAAAACCACTTTTCGCACTTGTGTTGGTGCAGGAAACCACTTTTGCACTTGTATTAGTGTGGAAAAACCACTTTTCGCACTTGTTTTAGTGTTGAAAAACCCCTTTTCGCACTTGTGTTAGTGTTGAAAAACCACTTTTCGCACTTGTGTTGGTGCAGGAAACCACTTTTGCACTTGTATTAGTGTGGAAAAACCACTTTTCGCACTTGTGTTAATGTTGAAAAACCACTTTTCGCACTTGTGTTAGTGTTGAAAAACCACTTTTCGCACTTGTGTAAGTGTTGAAAAACCACTTTTCGCACTTGTGTTGGTGCAGGAAACCACTTTTGCACTTGTATTAGTGTGGAAAAAACACTTTTTGCACTTGTGATAGTGTTGAAAAACCACTTTTCGCACTTGTGTTATTGTTGGAAAAAACACTTTTTGCACTTGTGTTGGTGCAAGAAACCACTTTTGCACTTGTATTAGTGTGGCAAAACCACTTTTCGCACTTGTGTTAGTGTTGAAAAACCACTTTTCGCACTTGTGTTAGTGTTGAAAAACCACTTTTCGCACTTGTGTTGGTGCAGGAAACCACTTTTGCACTTGTATTAGTGTGGAAAAACCACTTTTTGCACTTGTGATAGTGTTGAAAAACCACTTTTCGCACTTGTGTTAGTGTTGAAAAACCACATTTCGCACTTGTGTTGGTGCAGGAAACCACTTTTGCACTTGTATTAGTGTGGAAAAACCACTTTTCGCACTTGTGTTAGTGTTGAAAAACCACTTTTCGCGCTTGTGTTAGTGTTGAAAAACCACTTTTCGCACTTGTGTTGGTGCAGGAAACCACTTTTGCACTTGTATTAGTGTGGAAAAACCACTTTTCGCACTTGTGTTAATGTTGAAAAACCACTTTTCGCACTTGTGTTAGTGTTGAAAAACCACTTTTCGCACTTGTGTTAGTGTTGAAAAACCACTTTTCGCACTTGTGTTGGTGAAGGAAACCACTTTTGCACTTGTATTAGTGTGGAAAAAACACTTTTTGCACTTGTGATAGTGTTGAAAAACCACTTTTCGCACTTGTGTTAGTGTTGAAAAAACACTTTTCGCACTTGTGTTGGTGCAGGAAACCACTTTTGCACTTGTATTAGTGTGGAAAAACCACTTTTCGCACTTGTGTTAGTGTTGAAAAACCACTTTTCGCACTTGTGTTAGTGTTGAAAAACCACTTTTCGCACTTGTGTTGGGGCAGGAAACCACTTTTGCACTTGTATTAGTGTGGAAAAAACACTTTTTGCACTTGTGATAGTGTTGAAAAACCACTTTTCGCACTTGTGTTAGTGTTGAAAAACCACTTTTCGCACTTGTGTTAGTCTTGATAAACCACTTTTCGCACTTGTGTTGGTGCAGGAAACCACTTTTGCACTTCTATTAATGTGGAAAAACCACTTTGCGCACTTGTGTTAGTGTTGAAAAACCACTTTTCGCACTTGTGTTATTGTTGAAAAACCACTTTTCGCACTTGTGTTGGTGCAGGAAACTACTTTTGCACTTGTATTAGTGTGGAAAAAACACTTTTTGCACTTGTGATAGTGTTGAAAAACCACTTTTCGCACTTGTGTTAGTGTTGAAAAACCACTTTTCGCACTTGTGTTGGTGCAGGAAACCACTTTTGCACTTGTATTAGTGTGGAAAAACCACTTTTCGCACTTGTGTTAGTGTTGAAAAACCACTTTTCGCACCTGTGTTAGTGTTGAAAAACCACTTTTCGCACTTGTGTTGGTGCAGGAAACCACTTTTGCACTTGTATTAGTGTGGAAAAACCACTTTTCGCACTTGTGTTAATGTTGAAAAACCACTTTTCGCACTTGTGTTAGTGTTGAAAAACCACTTTTCGCACTTGTGTAAGTGTTGAAAAACCACTTTTCGCACTTGTGTTGGTGCAGGAAACCACTTTTGCACTTGTATTAGTGTGGAAAAAACACTTTTTGCACTTGTGATAGTGTTGAAAAACCACTTTTCGCACTTGTGTTATTGTTGGAAAAAACACTTTTTGCACTTGTGTTGGTGCAAGAAACCACTTTTGCACTTGTATTAGTGTGGAAAAACCACTTTTCGCACTTGTGTTAGTGTTGAAAAACCACTTTTCGCACTTGTGTTAGTGTTGAAAAACCACTTTTCGCACTTGTGTTGGTGCAGGAAACCACTTTTGCACTTGTATTAGTGTGGAAAAACCACTTTTTGCACTTGTGATAGTGTTGAAAAACCACTTTTCGCACTTGTGTTAGTGTTGAAAAACCATATTTCGCACTTGTGTTGGTGCAGGAAACCACTTTTGCACTTGTATTAGTGTGGAAAAACCACTTTTCGCACTTGTGTTGGTGCAGGAAACCACTTTTGCACTTGTATTAGTGTGGAAAAACCACTTTTCGCACTTGTGTTAGTGTTGAAAAACCACTTTTCGCACTTGTGTTAGTGTTGAAAAACCACTTTTCGCACTTGTGTTGGTGCAGGAAACCACTTTTGCACTTGTATTAGTGTGGAAAAAAGACTTTTTGCACTTGTGATAGTGTTGAAAAACCACTTTTCGCACTTGTGTTAGTGTTGAAAAACCACTTTTCGCACTTGTGTTGGTACAGGAAACCACTTTTGCACTTGTATTAGTGTGGAAAAACCACTTTTCGCACTTGTGTTAGTGTTGAAAAACCACTTTTCGCACTTGTGTTAGTGTTGAAAAACCTCTTTTCGCGCTTGTGTTAGTGTTGAAAAACCACTTTTCACACTTGTGTTGGTGCAGGAAACCACTTTTGCACTTGTATTAGTGTGGAAAAAACACTTTTTGCACTTGTGATAGTGTTGAAAAACCACTTTTCGCACTTGTGTTAGTGTTGAAAAAACACTTTTCGCACTTGTGTTGGTGCAGGAAACCACTTTTGCACTTGTATTAGTGTGGAAAAAACACTTTTCGCACTTGTGTTAGTGTTGAAAAACCACTTTTCGCACTTGTGTTAGTGTTGAAAAACCACTTTTCGCACTTGTGTTGGTGCAGGAAACCACTTTTGCACTTGTATTAGTGTGGAAAAAACACTTTTTGCACTTGTGATAGTGTTGAAAAACCACTTTTCGCACTTGTGTTAGTGTTGAAAAACCACTTTTCGCACTTGTGTTGGTGCAGGAAATCACTTTTGCACTTGTATTAGTGTGGAAAAACCACTTTTCGCACTTGTGTTAGTGTTGAAAAACCACTTTTCGCGCTTGTGTTAGTGTTGAAAAACCACTTTTCGCACTTGTGTTGGTGCAGGAAACCACTTTTGCACTTGTATTAGTGTGGAAAAAACACTTTTTGCACTTGTGATAGTGTTGAAAAACCACTTTTCGCACTTGTGTTAGTGTTGAAAAACCACCTTTCGCACTTGTGTTGGTGCATGAAACCACTTTTGCATTTGTATTCGTGTGGAAAAACCACTTTTCGCACTTGTGTTAGTGTTGAAAAACCACTTTTCGCACTTGTGTTGGTGCAGGAAACCACTTTTGCACTTGTATTAGTGTGGAAAAAACACTGTTTGCACTTGTGATAGTGTTGAAAAACCACTTTTCGCACTTGTGTTAGTGTTGAAAAACCACATTTCGCACTTGTGTTGGTGCAGGAAACCACTTTTGCACTTGTATTAGTGTGGAAAAACCACTTTTCGCACTTGTGTTAGTGTTGAAAAACCACTTTTCGCACTTGTGTTGGTGCAGGAAACCACTTTTGCACTTGTATTAGTGTGGAAAAACCACTTTTCGCACTTGTGTTAATGTTGAAAAACCACTTTTCGCACTTGTGTTAGTGTTGAAAAACCACTTTTCGCACTTGTGTTAGTGTTGAAAAACCACTTTTCGCACTTGTGTTGGTGCAGGAAACCACTTTTGCACTTGTATTAGTGTGGAAAAACCACTTTTCGCACTTGTGTTAGTGTTGAAAAACCACTTTTCGCACTTGTGTTAGTGTTGAAAAACCACTTTTCGCACTTGTGTTGGTGCAGGAAACCACTTTTGCACTTGTATTAGTGTGGAAAAAAGACTTTTTGCACTTGTGATAGTGTTGAAAAACCACTTTTCGCACTTGTGTTAGTGTTGAAAAACCACTTTTCGCACTTGTGTTGGTACAGGAAACCACTTTTGCACTTGTATTAGTGTGGAAAAACCACTTTTCGCACTTGTGTTAGTGTTGAAAAACCACTTTTCGCACTTGTGTTAGTGTTGAAAAACCTCTTTTCGCGCTTGTGTTAGTGTTGAAAAACCACTTTTCGCACTTGTGTTGGTGCAGGAAACCACTTTTGCACTTGTATTAGTGTGGAAAAAACACTTTTTGCACTTGTGATAGTGTTGAAAAACCACTTTTCGCACTTGTGTTAGTGTTGAAAAACCACTTTTCGCACTTGTGTTGGTGCAGGAAACCACTTTTGCACTTGTATTAGTGTGGAAAAACCACTTTTCGCACTTGTGTTAGTGTTGAAAAACCACTTTTCGCACTTGTGTTAGTGTTGAAAAACCACTTTTCACACTTGTGTTGGTGCAGGAAACCACTTTTGCACTTGTATTAGTTTGGAAAAACCACTTTTTGCACTTGTGTTAGTGTTGAAAAACCACTTTTCACACTTGTGTTAGTGTTGAAAAACCACTTTTCGCAATTGTGTTGGTGCAGGAAACCACTTTTGCACTTGTATTAGTATGGAAAAAACACTTTTTGCACTTGTGATAGTGTTGAAAAACCACTTTTCGCACTTGTGTTAGTGTTGAAAAACCACTTTTCGCACTTGTGTTGGTGCAGGAAACCACTTTTGCACTTGTATTAGTGTGGAAAAACCACTTTTCGCACTTGTGTTAGTGTTGAAAAACCACTTTTCACACTTGTGTTAGTGTTGAAAAACCACCTTTCGCACTTGTGTTGGTGCAGGAACCCACTTTTGCACTTGTATTCGTGTGGAAAAACCACTTTTCGCACTTGTGTTAGTGTTGAAAAACCACTTTTCGCACTTGTGTTGGTGCAGGAAACCACTTTTGCACTCGTATTAGTGTGGAAAAACACTTTTTGCCCTTGTGATAGTGTTGAAAAACCACTTTTCGCACTTGTGTTGGTGCAGGAAACCACTTTTGCACTTGTATTAGTGTGGAAAAAACACTTTTTGCACTTGTGATAGTGTTGAAAAACCACTTTTCGCACTTGTGTTAGTGTTGAAAAAACACTTTTTGCACTTGTGTTGGTGCAAGAAACCACTTTTGCACTTGTATTAGTGTGGAAAAACCACTTTTCGCACTTGTGTTAGTGTTGAAAAGCCACTTTTCGCACTTGTGTTAGTGTTGAAAAACCACTTTTCGCACTTGTGTTGGTGCAGGAAACCACTTTTGCACTTGTATTAGTGTGGAAAAAACCCTTTTTGCATTTGTGATAGTGTTGAAAAACCACTTTTCGCACTTGTGTTAGTGTTGAAAAACCACTTTTCGCACTTGTGTTGGTGCAGGAAACCACTTTTGCACTTGTATTAGTGTGGAAAAAACACTTTTTGCACTTGTGATAGTGTTGAAAAACCACTTTTCGCACTTGTGTTAGTGTTGAAAAACCACTTTTCGCACTTGTGTTGGTACAGGAAACCACTTTTGCACTTGTATTAGTGTGGAAAAACCACTTTTCGCACTTGTGTTAGTGTTGAAAAACCACTTTTCGCACTTGTGTTAGTGTTGAAAAACCTCTTTTCGCGCTTGTGTTAGTGTTGAAAAACCACTTTTCACACTTGTGTTGGTGCAGGAAACCACTTTTGCACTTGTATTAGTGTGGAAAAAACACTTTTTGCACTTGTGATAGTGTTGAAAAACCACTTTTCGCACTTGTGTTAGTGTTGAAAAAACACTTTTCGCACTTGTGTTGGTGCAGGAAACCACTTTTGCACTTGTATTAGTGTGGAAAAAACACTTTTCGCACTTGTGTTAGTGTTGAAAAACCACTTTTCGCACTTGTGTTAGTGTTGAAAAACCACTTTTCGCACTTGTGTTGGTGCAGGAAACCACTTTTGCACTTGTATTAGTGTGGAAAAAACACTTTTTGCACTTGTGATAGTGTTGAAAAACCACTTTTCGCACTTGTGTTAGTGTTGAAAAACCACTTTTCGCACTTGTGTTGGTGCAGGAAATCACTTTTGCACTTGTATTAGTGTGGAAAAACCACTTTTCGCACTTGTGTTAGTGTTGAAAAACCACTTTTCGCGCTTGTGTTAGTGTTGAAAAACCACTTTTCGCACTTGTGTTGGTGCAGGAAACCACTTTTGCACTTGTATTAGTGTGGAAAAAACACTTTTTGCACTTGTGATAGTGTTGAAAAACCACTTTTCGCACTTGTGTTAGTGTTGAAAAACCACCTTTCGCACTTGTGTTGGTGCATGAAACCACTTTTGCATTTGTATTCGTGTGGAAAAACCACTTTTCGCACTTGTGTTAGTGTTGAAAAACCACTTTTCGCACTTGTGTTGGTGCAGGAAACCACTTTTGCACTTGTATTAGTGTGGAAAAAACACTTTTTGCACTTGTGATAGTGTTGAAAAACCACTTTTCGCACTTGTGTTAGTGTTGAAAAACCACATTTCGCACTTGTGTTGGTGCAGGAAACCACTTTTGCACTTGTATTAGTGTGGAAAAACCACTTTTCGCACTTGTGTTAGTGTTGAAAAACCACTTTTCGCACTTGTGTTGGTGCAGGAAACCACTTTTGCACTTGTATTAGTGTGGAAAAACCACTTTTCGCACTTGTGTTAATGTTGAAAAACCACTTTTCGCACTTGTGTTAGTGTTGAAAAACCACTTTTCGCACTTGTGTTAGTGTTGAAAAACCACTTTTCGCACTTGTGTTGGTGCAGGAAACCACTTTTGCACTTGTATTAGTGTGGAAAAACCACTTTTCGCACTTGTGTTAGTGTTGAAAAACCACTTTTCGCACTTGTGTTAGTGTTGAAAAACCACTTTTCGCACTTGTGTTGGTGCAGGAAACCACTTTTGCACTTGTATTAGTGTGGAAAAAAGACTTTTTGCACTTGTGATAGTGTTGAAAAACCACTTTTCGCACTTGTGTTAGTGTTGAAAAACCACTTTTCGCACTTGTGTTGGTACAGGAAACCACTTTTGCACTTGTATTAGTGTGGAAAAACCACTTTTCGCACTTGTGTTAGTGTTGAAAAACCACTTTTCGCACTTGTGTTAGTGTTGAAAAACCTCTTTTCGCGCTTGTGTTAGTGTTGAAAAACCACTTTTCGCACTTGTGTTGGTGCAGGAAACCACTTTTGCACTTGTATTAGTGTGGAAAAAACACTTTTTGCACTTGTGATAGTGTTGAAAAACCACTTTTCGCACTTGTGTTAGTGTTGAAAAACCACTTTTCGCACTTGTGTTGGTGCAGGAAACCACTTTTGCACTTGTATTAGTGTGGAAAAACCACTTTTCGCACTTGTGTTAGTGTTGAAAAACCACTTTTCGCACTTGTGTTAGTGTTGAAAAACCACTTTTCACACTTGTGTTGGTGCAGGAAACCACTTTTGCACTTCTATTAGTTTGGAAAAACCACTTTTTGCACTTGTGTTAGTGTTGAAAAACCACTTTTCACACTTGTGTTAGTGTTGAAAAACCACTTTTCGCAATTGTGTTGGTGCAGGAAACCACTTTTGCACTTGTATTAGTATGGAAAAAACACTTTTTGCACTTGTGATAGTGTTGAAAAACCACTTTTCGCACTTGTGTTAGTGTTGAAAAACCACTTTTCGCACTTGTGTTGGTGCAGGAAACCACTTTTGCACTTGTATTAGTGTGGAAAAACCACTTTTCGCACTTGTGTTAGTGTTGAAAAACCACTTTTCACACTTGTGTTAGTGTTGAAAAACCACCTTTCGCACTTGTGTTGGTGCAGGAACCCACTTTTGCACTTGTATTCGTGTGGAAAAACCACTTTTCGCACTTGTGCTAGTGTTGAAAAACCACTTTTCGCACTTGTGTTGGTGCAGGAAACCACTTTTGCACTCGTATTAGTGTGGAAAAACACTTTTTGCCCTTGTGATAGTGTTGAAAAACCACTTTTCGCACTTGTGTTGGTGCAGGAAACCACTTTTGCACTTGTATTAGTGTGGAAAAAACACTTTTTGCACTTGTGATAGTGTTGAAAAACCACTTTTCGCACTTGTGTTAGTGTTGAAAAAACACTTTTTGCACTTGTGTTGGTGCAAGAAACCACTTTTGCACTTGTATTAGTGTGGAAAAACCACTTTTCGCACTTGTGTTAGTGTTGAAAAGCCACTTTTCGCACTTGTGTTAGTGTTGAAAAACCACTTTTCGCACTTGTGTTGGTGCAGGAAACCACTTTTGCACTTGTATTAGTGTGGAAAAAACCCTTTTTGCATTTGTGATAGTGTTGAAAAACCACTTTTCGCACTTGTGTTAGTGTTGAAAAACCACTTTTCGCACTTGTGTTGGTGCAGGAAACCACTTTTGCACTTGTATTAGTGTGGAAAAACCACTTTTCGCACTTGTGTTAGTGTTGAAAAACCACTTTTCGCACTTGTGTTAGTGTTGAAAAACCACTTTTCACACTTGTGTTGGTGCAGGAAACCACTTTTGCACTTGTATTAGTTTGGAAAAACCACTTTTTGCACTTGTGTTAGTGTTGAAAAACCACTTTTCACACTTGTGTTAGTGTTGAAAAACCACTTTTCGCAATTGTGTTGGTGCAGGAAACCACTTTTGCACTTGTATTAGTATGGAAAAAACACTTTTTGCACTTGTGATAGTGTTGAAAAACCACTTTTCGCACTTGTGTTAGTGTTGAAAAACCACTTTTCGCACTTGTGTTGGTGCAGGAAACCACTTTTGCACTTGTATTAGTGTGGAAAAACCACTTTTCGCACTTGTGTTAGTGTTGAAAAACCACTTTTCGCACTTGTGTTAGTGTTGAAAAACCACCTTTCGCACTTGTGTTGGTGCAGGAACCCACTTTTGCACTTGTATTCGTGTGGAAAAACCACTTTTCGCACTTGTGTTAGTGTTGAAAAACCACTTTTCGCACTTGTGTTAGTGTTGAAAAACCACTTTTCGCACTTGTGTTGGTGCAGGAAACCACTTTTGCACTCGTATTAGTGTGGAAAAACACTTTTTGCACTTGTGATAGTGTTGAAAAACCGCTTTTCGCACTTGTGTTGGTGCAGGAAACCACTTTTGCACTTGTATTAGTGTGGAAAAACCACTTTTCGCACTTGTGTTAGTGTTGAAAAACCACTTTTCGCACTTGTGTTAGTGTTGAAAAACCACTTTTCGCACTTGTGTTGGTGCAGGAAACCACTTTTGCACTTGTATTAGTGTGGAAAAAAGACTTTTTGCACTTGTGATAGTGTTGAAAAACCACTTTTCGCACTTGTGTTAGTGTTGAAAAACCACTTTTCGCACTTGTGTTGGTACAGGAAACCACTTTTGCACTTGTATTAGTGTGGAAAAACCACTTTTCGCACTTGTGTTAGTGTTGAAAAACCACTTTTCGCACTTGTGTTAGTGTTGAAAAACCTCTTTTCGCACTTGTGTTAGTGTTGAAAAACCACTTTTCGCACTTGTGTTGGTGCAGGAAACCACTTTTGCACTTGTATTAGTGTGGAAAAAACACTTTTTGCACTTGTGATAGTGTTTAAAAACCACTTTTCGCACTTGTGTTAGTGTTGAAAAAACACTTTTCGCACTTGTGTTGGTGCAGGAAACCACTTTTGCACTTGTATTAGTGTGGAAAAACCACTTTTCGCACTTGTGTTAGTGTTGAAAAACCACTTTTCGCACTTGTGTTAGTGTTGAAAAACCAATTTTCGCACTTGTGTTGGTGCAGGAAACCACTTTTGCACTTGTATTAGTGTGGAAAAAACACTTTTTGCACTTGTGATAGTGGTGAAAAACCACTTTTCGCACTTGTGTTAGTGTTGAAAATCCACTTTTCGCACTTGTGTTGTTGCAGGAAACCACTTTTGCACTTGTATTAGTGTGGAAAAACCACTTTTCGCACTTGTGTTAGTGTTGAAAAACCACTTTTCGCACTTGTGTTAGTGTTGAAAAACCACTTGTCGCACTTGTGTTGGTGCAGGAAACCACTTTTGCACTTGTATTAGTGTGGAAAAAACACTTTTTGCACTTGTGATAGTGTTGAAAAACCACTTTTCGCACTTGTGTTAGTGTTGAAAAACCACTTTTCGCACTTGTGTTGGTGCAGGAAACCACTTTTGCACTTGTATTAGTGTGGCAAAACCACTTTTCGCACTTGTGTTAGTGTTGAAAAACCACTTTTCGCACTTGTGTTAGTGTTGAAAAACCACTTTTCGCACTTGTGTTGGTGCAGGAAACCACTTTTGCACTTGTATTAGTGTTGAAAAACCACTTTTCGCACTTGTGTTGGTGCAGGAAACCACTTTTGCACTTGTATTAGTGTGGAAAAAACACTATTTGCACTTGTGATAGTGTTGAAAAACCTCTTTTCGCACTTGTGTTAGTGTTGAAAAAACACTTTTCGCACTTGTGTTGGTGCAGGAAACCACTTTTGCACTTGTATTAGTGTGGTAAAACCACTTTTCGCACTTGTGTTAGTGTTGAAAAACCACTTTTCGCACTTGTGTTAGTGTTGAAAAACCAATTTTCGCACTTGTGTTGGTGCAGGAAACCACTTTTGCACTTGTATTAGTGTGGAAAAAACACTTTTTGCACTTGTGATAGTGGTGAAAAACCACTTTTCGCACTTGTGTTAGTGTTGAAAATCCACTTTTCGCACTTGTGTTGTTGCAGGAAACCACTTTTGCACTTGTATTAGTGTGGAAAAACCACTTTTCGCACTTGTGTTAGTGTTGAAAAACCACTTTTCGCACTTGTGTTAGTGTTGAAAAACCACTTGTCGCACTTGTGTTGGTGCAGGAAACCACTTTTGCACTTGTATTAGTGTGGAAAAAACACTTTTTGCACTTGTGATAGTGTTGAAAAACCACTTTTCGCACTTGTGTTAGTGTTGAAAAACCACTTTTCGCACTTGTGTTGGTGCAGGAAACCACTTTTGCACTTGTATTAGTGTGGCAAAACCACTTTTCGCACTTGTGTTAGTGTTGAAAAACCACTTTTCGCACTTGTGTTAGTGTTGAAAAACCACTTTTCGCACTTGTGTTAGTGTTGAAAAACCACTTTTCGCACTTGTGTTGGTGCAGGAAACCACTTTTGCACTTGTATTAGTGTTGAAAAACCACTTTTCGCACTTGTGTTAGTGTTGAAAAACCACTTTTCGCACTTGTGTTGTTGCAGGAAACCACTTTTGCACTTGTATTAGTGTGGAAAAACCACTTTTCGTACTTGTGTTAGTGTTGAAAAACCACTTTTCGCACTTGTGTTAGTGTTGAAAAACCACTTTTCGCACTTGTGTTGGTGCAGGAAACCATTTTTGCACTTGTATTAGTGTGGAAAAAACACTTTTTGCACTTGTGATAGTGTTGAAAAACCACTTTTCGCACTTGTGTTAGTGTTGAAAAACCACTTTTCGCAATTGTGTTGGTGCAGGAAACCACTTTTGCACTTGTATTAGTGTGGAAAAACCACTTTTTGCACTTGTGTTAGTGTTGAAAAACCACTTTTCACACTTGTGTTAGTGTTGAAAAACCACTTTTCGCACTTGTGTTGGTGCAGGAAACCACTTTTGCACTTGTATTAGCGTGGAAAAACCACTTTTCGCACTTGTGTTAGTGTTGAAAAACCACTTTTCGCACTTGTGTTAGTGTTGAAAAACCACTTTTCGCACTTGTGTTGGTGCAGGAAACCACTTTTTGCACTTGTATTAGTGTGGAAAAAACACTTTTCGCACTTGTGTTAGTGTTGAAAAACCACTTTTCGCACTTGTGTTGGTGCAGGAAACCACTTTTGCACTTGCATTAGGGTGGAAAAACCACTTTTCGCACTTGTGTTAGTGTTGAAAAACCACTTTTCGCACTTGTGTTAGTGTTGAAAAACCACTTTTCGCACTTGTGTTAGTGTTGAAAAACCACTTTTCGCACTTGTGTTAGTGTTGAAAAACCACTTTTCGCACTTGTGTTGGTGCAGGAAACCACTTTTGCACTTGTATTAGAGTGGAAAACCACTTTTCGCACTTGTGTTAGTGTTGAAAAACCACTTTTCGCACATGTGTTGGTGCAGGAATCCACTTTTGTACTTGTATTAGTGTGGAAAAAACACTTTTTGCACTTGTGATAGTGTTGAAAAACCTCTTTTCGCACTTGTGTTAGTGTTGAAAAACCACTTTTCGCAATTGTGTTAGTGTTGAAAAACCACTTTTCGCACTTATGTTGGTGCAGGAAACCACTTTTGCACTTGTATTAGTGTTGAAAAACCACTTTTCGTACTTGTGTTAGTGTTGAAAAACCACTTTTCGCACGTGTGTTAGTGTTGAAAAACCACTTTTCGCACTTGTGTTGGTGCAGGAAACCACTTTTGCACTTGTATTAGTGTGGAAAAAACACTTTTCGCACTTGTGTTAGTGTTGAAAAACCACTTTTCGCACTTGTGTTAGTGTTGAAAAACCACTTTTCGCACTTGTGTTGGTGCAGGAAACCACTTTTGCACTTGTATTAGTGTGGAAAAAACACTTTTTGCACTTGTGATAGTGTTGAAAAACCACTTTTCGCACTTGTGTTAGTGTTGAAAAACCACTTTTCGCACTTGTGTTGGTGCAGGAAACCACTTTTGCACTTGTATTAGTGTGGAAAAACCACTTTTCGCACTTGTATTAGTGTTGAAAAACCACTTTTCGCACTTGTGTTAGTGTTGAAAAACCACTTTTCGCACTTGTGTTGGTGCAGGAAACCACTTTTGCACTTGTATTAGTGTGGAAAAAACACTTTTTGCACTTGTGATAGTGTTGAAAAACCACTTTTCGCACTTGTGTTAGTGTTGAAAAACCACTTTTCGCACATGTGTTGGTGCAGGAAACCACTTTTGCACTTGTATTAGTGTGGAAAAACCACTTTTCGCACATGTGTTAGTGTTGAAAAACCACTTTTCGCACTTGTGTTAGTGTTGAAAAACCACTTTTCGCTCTTCTGTTGGTGCAGGAAACCACTTTTGCACTTGTATTAGTGTGGAAAAAACACTTTTTGCACTTGTGATAGTGGTGAAAAACCACTTTTCGCACTTGTGTTAGTGTTGAAAATCCACTTTTCGCACTTGTGTTGGTGCAGGAAACCACTTTTGCACTTGTATTAGTGTGGAAAAACCACTTTTCGCACTTGTGTTAGTGTTGAAAAACCACTTTTCGCACTTGTGTTGGTGCAGGAAACCACTTTTTGCACTTGTATTAGTGTGGAAAAAACACTTTTCGCACTTGTGTTAGTGTTGAAAAACCACTTTTCGCACTTGTGTTAGTGTTGAAAAACCACTTTTCGCACTTGTGTTGGTGCAGGAAACCACTTTTGCACTTGCATTAGGGTGGAAAAACCACGTTTCGCACTTGTGTTAGTGTTGAAAAACCACTTTTCGCACTTGTGTTAGTGTTGAAAAACCACTTTTCGCACTGGTGTTAGTGTTGAAAAACCACTTTTCGCACTTGTGTTGGTGCAGCAAACCACTTTTGCACTTGTATTAGTGTGGAAAAAACACTTTTTGCTCTTGTGATAGTGTTGAAAAACCACTTTTCGCACTTGTGTTAGTGTTGAAAAACCACTTTTCGCACTTGTGTTGGTGCAGGAAACCACTTTTGCACTTGTATTAGTGTGGAAAACCACTTTTCGCACTTGTGTTAGTGTTGAAAAACCACTTTTTGCACTTGTGTTAGTGTTAAAAAACCACTTTTCACACATGTGTTGGTGCAGGAAACCACTTTTGCACTTGTATTAGTGTGGAAAAAACACTTTTTGCACTTGTGATAGTGTTGAAAAACCACTTTTCGCACTTGTGTTAGTGTTGAAAAACCACTTTTCGCACTTGTGTTGGTGCAGGAAACCACTTTTGCACTTGTATTAGTGTGGAAAAACCACTTTTCGCACTTGTGTTAGTGTTGAAAAACCACTTTTCGTACTTGTGTTAGTGTTGAAAAACCACTTTTCGCACTTGTGTTAGTGTTGAAAAACCACTTTTCGCACTTGTGTTGGTGCAGGAAACCACTTTTGCACTTGTATTAGTGTGGAAAAAACACTTTTCGCACTTGTGTTAGTGTTGAAAAAACACTTTTTGCACTTGTGTTGGTGCAAGAAACCACTTTTGCACTTGTATTAGTGTGGAAAAACCACTTTTCGCACTTGTGTTAGTGTTGAAAAGACACTTTTCGCACTTGTGTTAGTGTTGAAAAACCACTTTTCGCACTTGTGTTGGTGCAGGAAACCACTTTTGCACTTGTATTAGTGTGGAAAAAACCCTTTTTGCATTTGTGATAGTGTTGAAAAACCACTTTTCGCACTTGTGTTAGTGTTGAAAAACCACTTTTCGCACTTGTGTTGGTGCAGGAAACCACTTTTGCACTTGTATTAGTGTGGAAAAACCACTTTTCGCACTTGTGTTAGTGTTGAAAAACCACTTTTCGCACTTGTGTTAGTGTTGAAAAACCACTTTTCGCACTTGTGTTGGGGCAGGAAACCACTTTTGCACTTGTATTAGTGTGGAAAAAACACTTTTTGCACTTGTGATAGTGTTGAAAAACCACTTTTCGCACTTGTGTTAGTGTTGAAAAACCACTTTTCGCACTTGTGTTAGTCTTGATAAACCACTTTTCGCACTTGTGTTGGTGCAGGAAACCACTTTTGCACTTGTATTAGTGTGGAAAAACCACTTTTCGCACTTGTGTTATTGTTGAAAAACCACTTTTCGCACTTGTGTTATTGTTGAAAAACCACTTTTCGCACTTGTGTTGGTGCAGGAAACTACTTTTGCACTTGTATTAGTGTGGAAAAAACACTTTTTGCACTTGTGATAGTGTTGAAAAACCACTTTTCGCACTTGTGTTAGTGTTGAAAAACCACTTTTCGCACTTGTGTTGGTGCAGGAAACCACTTTTGCACTTGTATTAGTGTGGAAAAACCACTTTTCGCACTTGTGTTAGTGTTGAAAAACCACTTTTCGCACTTGTGTTAGTGTTGAAAAACCACTTTTTGCACTTGTGTTGGTGCAGGAAACCACTTTTGCACTTGTATTAGTGTGGAAAAACCACTTTTTGCACTTGTGTAAGTGTTGAAAAACCACTTTTCGCACTTGTGTTGGTGCAGGAAACCACTTTTGCACTTGTATTAGTGTGGAAAAAACACTTTTTGCACTTGTGATAGTGTTGAAAAACCACTTTTCGCACTTGTGTTATTGTTGGAAAAAACACTTTTTGCACTTGTGTTGGTGCAAGAAACCACTTTTGCACTTGTATTAGTGTGGAAAAACCACTTTTCGCACTTGTGTTAGTGTTGAAAAACCACTTTTCGCACTTGTGTTAGTGTTGAAAAACCACTTTTCGCACTTGTGTTGGTGCAGGAAACCACTTTTGCACTTGTATTAGTGTGGAAAAACCACTTTTTGCACTTGTGATAGTGTTGAAAAACCACTTTTCGCACTTGTGTTAGTGTTGAAAAACCACATTTCGCACTTGTGTTGGTGCAGGAAACCACTTTTGCACTTGTATTAGTGTGGAAAAACCACTTTTCGCACTTGTGTTAGTGTTGAAAAACCACTTTTCGCGCTTGTGTTAGTGTTGAAAAACCACTTTTCGCACTTGTGTTGGTGCAGGAAACCACTTTTGCACTTGTATTAGTGTGGAAAAACCACTTTTCGCACTTGTGTTAATGTTGAAAAACCACTTTTCGCATTTGTGTTAGTGTTGAAAAACCACTTTTCGCACTTGTGTTAGTGTTGAAAAACCACTTTTCGCACTTGTGTTGGTGAAGGAAACCACTTTTGCACTTGTATTAGTGTGGAAAAAACACTTTTTGCACTTGTGATAGTGTTGAAAAACCACTTTTCGCACTTGTGTTAGTGTTGAAAAAACACTTTTTGCACTTGTGTTGGTGCAAGAAACCACTTTTGCACTTGTATTAGTGTGGAAAAACCACTTTTCGCACTTGTGTTAGTGTTGAAAAGCCACTTTTCGCACTTGTGTTAGTGTTGAAAAACCACTTTTCGCACTTGTGTTGGTGCAGGAAACCACTTTTGCACTTGTATTAGTGTGGAAAAAACCCTTTTTGCATTTGTGATAGTGTTGAAAAACCACTTTTCGCACTTGTGTTAGTGTTGAAAAACCACTTTTCGCACTTGTGTTGGTGCAGGAAACCACTTTTGCACTTGTATTAGTGTGGAAAAACCACTTTTCGCACTTGTGTTAGTGTTGAAAAACCACTTTTCGCACTTGTGTTAGTGTTGAAAAACCACTTTTCACACTTGTGTTGGTGCAGGAAACCACTTTTGCACTTGTATTAGTTTGGAAAAACCACTTTTTGCACTTGTGTTAGTGTTGAAAAACCACTTTTCACACTTGTGTTAGTGTTGAAAAACCACTTTTCGCAATTGTGTTGGTGCAGGAAACCACTTTTGCACTTGTATTAGTATGGAAAAAACACTTTTTGCACTTGTGATAGTGTTGAAAAACCACTTTTCGCACTTGTGTTAGTGTTGAAAAACCACTTTTCGCACTTGTGTTGGTGCAGGAAACCACTTTTGCACTTGTATTAGTGTGGAAAAACCACTTTTCGCACTTGTGTTAGTGTTGAAAAACCACTTTTCGCACTTGTGTTAGTGTTGAAAAACCTCTTTTCGCGCTTGTGTTAGTGTTGAAAAACCACTTTTCACACTTGTGTTGGTGCAGGAAACCACTTTTGCACTTGTATTAGTGTGGAAAAAACACTTTTTGCACTTGTGATAGTGTTGAAAAACCACTTTTCGCACTTGTGTTAGTGTTGAAAAAACACTTTTCGCACTTGTGTTGGTGCAGGAAACCACTTTTGCACTTGTATTAGTGTGGAAAAAACACTTTTCGCACTTGTGTTAGTGTTGAAAAACCACTTTTCGCACTTGTGTTAGTGTTGAAAAACCACTTTTCGCACTTGTGTTGGTGCAGGAAACCACTTTTGCACTTGTATTAGTGTGGAAAAAACACTTTTTGCACTTGTGATAGTGTTGAAAAACCACTTTTCGCACTTGTGTTAGTGTTGAAAAACCACTTTTCGCACTTGTGTTGGTGCAGGAAATCACTTTTGCACTTGTATTAGTGTGGAAAAACCACTTTTCGCACTTGTGTTAGTGTTGAAAAACCACTTTTCGCGCTTGTGTTAGTGTTGAAAAACCACTTTTCGCACTTGTGTTGGTGCAGGAAACCACTTTTGCACTTGTATTAGTGTGGAAAAAACACTTTTTGCACTTGTGATAGTGTTGAAAAACCACTTTTCGCACTTGTGTTAGTGTTGAAAAACCACCTTTCGCACTTGTGTTGGTGCATGAAACCACTTTTGCATTTGTATTCGTGTGGAAAAACCACTTTTCGCACTTGTGTTAGTGTTGAAAAACCACTTTTCGCACTTGTGTTGGTGCAGGAAACCACTTTTGCACTTGTATTAGTGTGGAAAAAACACTTTTTGCACTTGTGATAGTGTTGAAAAACCACTTTTCGCACTTGTGTTAGTGTTGAAAAACCACATTTCGCACTTGTGTTGGTGCAGGAAACCACTTTTGCACTTGTATTAGTGTGGAAAAACCACTTTTCGCACTTGTGTTAGTGTTGAAAAACCACTTTTCGCACTTGTGTTGGTGCAGGAAACCACTTTTGCACTTGTATTAGTGTGGAAAAACCACTTTTCGCACTTGTGTTAATGTTGAAAAACCACTTTTCGCACTTGTGTTAGTGTTGAAAAACCACTTTTCGCACTTGTGTTAGTGTTGAAAAACCACTTTTCGCACTTGTGTTGGTGCAGGAAACCACTTTTGCACTTGTATTAGTGTGGAAAAACCACTTTTCGCACTTGTGTTAGTGTTGAAAAACCACTTTTCGCACTTGTGTTAGTGTTGAAAAACCACTTTTCGCACTTGTGTTGGTGCAGGAAACCACTTTTGCACTTGTATTAGTGTGGAAAAAAGACTTTTTGCACTTGTGATAGTGTTGAAAAACCACTTTTCGCACTTGTGTTAGTGTTGAAAAACCACTTTTCGCACTTGTGTTGGTACAGGAAACCACTTTTGCACTTGTATTAGTGTGGAAAAACCACTTTTCGCACTTGTGTTAGTGTTGAAAAACCACTTTTCGCACTTGTGTTAGTGTTGAAAAACCTCTTTTCGCGCTTGTGTTAGTGTTGAAAAACCACTTTTCGCACTTGTGTTGGTGCAGGAAACCACTTTTGCACTTGTATTAGTGTGGAAAAAACACTTTTTGCACTTGTGATAGTGTTGAAAAACCACTTTTCGCACTTGTGTTAGTGTTGAAAAACCACTTTTCGCACTTGTGTTGGTGCAGGAAACCACTTTTGCACTTGTATTAGTGTGGAAAAACCACTTTTCGCACTTGTGTTAGTGTTGAAAAACCACTTTTCGCACTTGTGTTAGTGTTGAAAAACCACTTTTCACACTTGTGTTGGTGCAGGAAACCACTTTTGCACTTCTATTAGTTTGGAAAAACCACTTTTTGCACTTGTGTTAGTGTTGAAAAACCACTTTTCACACTTGTGTTAGTGTTGAAAAACCACTTTTCGCAATTGTGTTGGTGCAGGAAACCACTTTTGCACTTGTATTAGTATGGAAAAAACACTTTTTGCACTTGTGATAGTGTTGAAAAACCACTTTTCGCACTTGTGTTAGTGTTGAAAAACCACTTTTCGCACTTGTGTTGGTGCAGGAAACCACTTTTGCACTTGTATTAGTGTGGAAAAACCACTTTTCGCACTTGTGTTAGTGTTGAAAAACCACTTTTCACACTTGTGTTAGTGTTGAAAAACCACCTTTCGCACTTGTGTTGGTGCAGGAACCCACTTTTGCACTTGTATTCGTGTGGAAAAACCACTTTTCGCACTTGTGTTAGTGTTGAAAAACCACTTTTCGCACTTGTGTTGGTGCAGGAAACCACTTTTGCACTCGTATTAGTGTGGAAAAACACTTTTTGCCCTTGTGATAGTGTTGAAAAACCACTTTTCGCACTTGTGTTGGTGCAGGAAACCACTTTTGCACTTGTATTAGTGTGGAAAAAACACTTTTTGCACTTGTGATAGTGTTGAAAAACCACTTTTCGCACTTGTGTTAGTGTTGAAAAAACACTTTTTGCACTTGTGTTGGTGCAAGAAACCACTTTTGCACTTGTATTAGTGTGGAAAAACCACTTTTCGCACTTGTGTTAGTGTTGAAAAGCCACTTTTCGCACTTGTGTTAGTGTTGAAAAACCACTTTTCGCACTTGTGTTGGTGCAGGAAACCACTTTTGCACTTGTATTAGTGTGGAAAAAACCCTTTTTGCATTTGTGATAGTGTTGAAAAACCACTTTTCGCACTTGTGTTAGTGTTGAAAAACCACTTTTCGCACTTGTGTTGGTGCAGGAAACCACTTTTGCACTTGTATTAGTGTGGAAAAACCACTTTTCGCACTTGTGTTAGTGTTGAAAAACCACTTTTCGCACTTGTGTTAGTGTTGAAAAACCACTTTTCACACTTGTGTTGGTGCAGGAAACCACTTTTGCACTTGTATTAGTTTGGAAAAACCACTTTTTGCACTTGTGTTAGTGTTGAAAAACCACTTTTCACACTTGTGTTAGTGTTGAAAAACCACTTTTCGCAATTGTGTTGGTGCAGGAAACCACTTTTGCACTTGTATTAGTATGGAAAAAACACTTTTTGCACTTGTGATAGTGTTGAAAAACCACTTTTCGCACTTGTGTTAGTGTTGAAAAACCACTTTTCGCACTTGTGTTGGTGCAGGAAACCACTTTTGCACTTGTATTAGTGTGGAAAAACCACTTTTCGCACTTGTGTTAGTGTTGAAAAACCACTTTTCGCACTTGTGTTAGTGTTGAAAAACCACCTTTCGCACTTGTGTTGGTGCAGGAACCCACTTTTGCACTTGTATTCGTGTGGAAAAACCACTTTTCGCACTTGTGTTAGTGTTGAAAAACCACTTTTCGCACTTGTGTTAGTGTTGAAAAACCACTTTTCGCACTTGTGTTGGTGCAGGAAACCACTTTTGCACTCGTATTAGTGTGGAAAAACACTTTTTGCACTTGTGATAGTGTTGAAAAACCGCTTTTCGCACTTGTGTTGGTGCAGGAAACCACTTTTGCACTTGTATTAGTGTGGAAAAACCACTTTTCGCACTTGTGTTAGTGTTGAAAAACCACTTTTCGCACTTGTGTTAGTGTTGAAAAACCACTTTTCGCACTTGTGTTGGTGCAGGAAACCACTTTTGCACTTGTATTAGTGTGGAAAAAAGACTTTTTGCACTTGTGATAGTGTTGAAAAACCACTTTTCGCACTTGTGTTAGTGTTGAAAAACCACTTTTCGCACTTGTGTTGGTACAGGAAACCACTTTTGCACTTGTATTAGTGTGGAAAAACCACTTTTCGCACTTGTGTTAGTGTTGAAAAACCACTTTTCGCACTTGTGTTAGTGTTGAAAAACCTCTTTTCGCACTTGTGTTAGTGTTGAAAAACCACTTTTCGCACTTGTGTTGGTGCAGGAAACCACTTTTGCACTTGTATTAGTGTGGAAAAAACACTTTTTGCACTTGTGATAGTGTTTAAAAACCACTTTTCGCACTTGTGTTAGTGTTGAAAAAACACTTTTCGCACTTGTGTTGGTGCAGGAAACCACTTTTGCACTTGTATTAGTGTGGAAAAACCACTTTTCGCACTTGTGTTAGTGTTGAAAAACCACTTTTCGCACTTGTGTTAGTGTTGAAAAACCAATTTTCGCACTTGTGTTGGTGCAGGAAACCACTTTTGCACTTGTATTAGTGTGGAAAAAACACTTTTTGCACTTGTGATAGTGGTGAAAAACCACTTTTCGCACTTGTGTTAGTGTTGAAAATCCACTTTTCGCACTTGTGTTGTTGCAGGAAACCACTTTTGCACTTGTATTAGTGTGGAAAAACCACTTTTCGCACTTGTGTTAGTGTTGAAAAACCACTTTTCGCACTTGTGTTAGTGTTGAAAAACCACTTGTCGCACTTGTGTTGGTGCAGGAAACCACTTTTGCACTTGTATTAGTGTGGAAAAAACACTTTTTGCACTTGTGATAGTGTTGAAAAACCACTTTTCGCACTTGTGTTAGTGTTGAAAAACCACTTTTCGCACTTGTGTTGGTGCAGGAAACCACTTTTGCACTTGTATTAGTGTGGCAAAACCACTTTTCGCACTTGTGTTAGTGTTGAAAAACCACTTTTCGCACTTGTGTTAGTGTTGAAAAACCACTTTTCGCACTTGTGTTGGTGCAGGAAACCACTTTTGCACTTGTATTAGTGTTGAAAAACCACTTTTCGCACTTGTGTTGGTGCAGGAAACCACTTTTGCACTTGTATTAGTGTGGAAAAAACACTATTTGCACTTGTGATAGTGTTGAAAAACCTCTTTTCGCACTTGTGTTAGTGTTGAAAAAACACTTTTCGCACTTGTGTTGGTGCAGGAAACCACTTTTGCACTTGTATTAGTGTGGTAAAACCACTTTTCGCACTTGTGTTAGTGTTGAAAAACCACTTTTCGCACTTGTGTTAGTGTTGAAAAACCAATTTTCGCACTTGTGTTGGTGCAGGAAACCACTTTTGCACTTGTATTAGTGTGGAAAAAACACTTTTTGCACTTGTGATAGTGGTGAAAAACCACTTTTCGCACTTGTGTTAGTGTTGAAAATCCACTTTTCGCACTTGTGTTGTTGCAGGAAACCACTTTTGCACTTGTATTAGTGTGGAAAAACCACTTTTCGCACTTGTGTTAGTGTTGAAAAACCACTTTTCGCACTTGTGTTAGTGTTGAAAAACCACTTGTCGCACTTGTGTTGGTGCAGGAAACCACTTTTGCACTTGTATTAGTGTGGAAAAAACACTTTTTGCACTTGTGATAGTGTTGAAAAACCACTTTTCGCACTTGTGTTAGTGTTGAAAAACCACTTTTCGCACTTGTGTTGGTGCAGGAAACCACTTTTGCACTTGTATTAGTGTGGCAAAACCACTTTTCGCACTTGTGTTAGTGTTGAAAAACCACTTTTCGCACTTGTGTTAGTGTTGAAAAACCACTTTTCGCACTTGTGTTAGTGTTGAAAAACCACTTTTCGCACTTGTGTTGGTGCAGGAAACCACTTTTGCACTTGTATTAGTGTTGAAAAACCACTTTTCGCACTTGTGTTAGTGTTGAAAAACCACTTTTCGCACTTGTGTTGTTGCAGGAAACCACTTTTGCACTTGTATTAGTGTGGAAAAACCACTTTTCGTACTTGTGTTAGTGTTGAAAAACCACTTTTCGCACTTGTGTTAGTGTTGAAAAACCACTTTTCGCACTTGTGTTGGTGCAGGAAACCATTTTTGCACTTGTATTAGTGTGGAAAAAACACTTTTTGCACTTGTGATAGTGTTGAAAAACCACTTTTCGCACTTGTGTTAGTGTTGAAAAACCACTTTTCGCAATTGTGTTGGTGCAGGAAACCACTTTTGCACTTGTATTAGTGTGGAAAAACCACTTTTTGCACTTGTGTTAGTGTTGAAAAACCACTTTTCACACTTGTGTTAGTGTTGAAAAACCACTTTTCGCACTTGTGTTGGTGCAGGAAACCACTTTTGCACTTGTATTAGCGTGGAAAAACCACTTTTCGCACTTGTGTTAGTGTTGAAAAACCACTTTTCGCACTTGTGTTAGTGTTGAAAAACCACTTTTCGCACTTGTGTTGGTGCAGGAAACCACTTTTTGCACTTGTATTAGTGTGGAAAAAACACTTTTCGCACTTGTGTTAGTGTTGAAAAACCACTTTTCGCACTTGTGTTGGTGCAGGAAACCACTTTTGCACTTGCATTAGGGTGGAAAAACCACTTTTCGCACTTGTGTTAGTGTTGAAAAACCACTTTTCGCACTTGTGTTAGTGTTGAAAAACCACTTTTCGCACTTGTGTTAGTGTTGAAAAACCACTTTTCGCACTTGTGTTAGTGTTGAAAAACCACTTTTCGCACTTGTGTTGGTGCAGGAAACCACTTTTGCACTTGTATTAGAGTGGAAAACCACTTTTCGCACTTGTGTTAGTGTTGAAAAACCACTTTTCGCACATGTGTTGGTGCAGGAATCCACTTTTGTACTTGTATTAGTGTGGAAAAAACACTTTTTGCACTTGTGATAGTGTTGAAAAACCTCTTTTCGCACTTGTGTTAGTGTTGAAAAACCACTTTTCGCAATTGTGTTAGTGTTGAAAAACCACTTTTCGCACTTATGTTGGTGCAGGAAACCACTTTTGCACTTGTATTAGTGTTGAAAAACCACTTTTCGTACTTGTGTTAGTGTTGAAAAACCACTTTTCGCACGTGTGTTAGTGTTGAAAAACCACTTTTCGCACTTGTGTTGGTGCAGGAAACCACTTTTGCACTTGTATTAGTGTGGAAAAAACACTTTTCGCACTTGTGTTAGTGTTGAAAAACCACTTTTCGCACTTGTGTTAGTGTTGAAAAACCACTTTTCGCACTTGTGTTGGTGCAGGAAACCACTTTTGCACTTGTATTAGTGTGGAAAAAACACTTTTTGCACTTGTGATAGTGTTGAAAAACCACTTTTCGCACTTGTGTTAGTGTTGAAAAACCACTTTTCGCACTTGTGTTGGTGCAGGAAACCACTTTTGCACTTGTATTAGTGTGGAAAAACCACTTTTCGCACTTGTATTAGTGTTGAAAAACCACTTTTCGCACTTGTGTTAGTGTTGAAAAACCACTTTTCGCACTTGTGTTGGTGCAGGAAACCACTTTTGCACTTGTATTAGTGTGGAAAAAACACTTTTTGCACTTGTGATAGTGTTGAAAAACCACTTTTCGCACTTGTGTTAGTGTTGAAAAACCACTTTTCGCACATGTGTTGGTGCAGGAAACCACTTTTGCACTTGTATTAGTGTGGAAAAACCACTTTTCGCACATGTGTTAGTGTTGAAAAACCACTTTTCGCACTTGTGTTAGTGTTGAAAAACCACTTTTCGCTCTTCTGTTGGTGCAGGAAACCACTTTTGCACTTGTATTAGTGTGGAAAAAACACTTTTTGCACTTGTGATAGTGGTGAAAAACCACTTTTCGCACTTGTGTTAGTGTTGAAAATCCACTTTTCGCACTTGTGTTGGTGCAGGAAACCACTTTTGCACTTGTATTAGTGTGGAAAAACCACTTTTCGCACTTGTGTTAGTGTTGAAAAACCACTTTTCGCACTTGTGTTGGTGCAGGAAACCACTTTTTGCACTTGTATTAGTGTGGAAAAAACACTTTTCGCACTTGTGTTAGTGTTGAAAAACCACTTTTCGCACTTGTGTTAGTGTTGAAAAACCACTTTTCGCACTTGTGTTGGTGCAGGAAACCACTTTTGCACTTGCATTAGGGTGGAAAAACCACGTTTCGCACTTGTGTTAGTGTTGAAAAACCACTTTTCGCACTTGTGTTAGTGTTGAAAAACCACTTTTCGCACTGGTGTTAGTGTTGAAAAACCACTTTTCGCACTTGTGTTGGTGCAGCAAACCACTTTTGCACTTGTATTAGTGTGGAAAAAACACTTTTTGCTCTTGTGATAGTGTTGAAAAACCACTTTTCGCACTTGTGTTAGTGTTGAAAAACCACTTTTCGCACTTGTGTTGGTGCAGGAAACCACTTTTGCACTTGTATTAGTGTGGAAAACCACTTTTCGCACTTGTGTTAGTGTTGAAAAACCACTTTTTGCACTTGTGTTAGTGTTAAAAAACCACTTTTCACACATGTGTTGGTGCAGGAAACCACTTTTGCACTTGTATTAGTGTGGAAAAAACACTTTTTGCACTTGTGATAGTGTTGAAAAACCACTTTTCGCACTTGTGTTAGTGTTGAAAAACCACTTTTCGCACTTGTGTTGGTGCAGGAAACCACTTTTGCACTTGTATTAGTGTGGAAAAACCACTTTTCGCACTTGTGTTAGTGTTGAAAAACCACTTTTCGTACTTGTGTTAGTGTTGAAAAACCACTTTTCGCACTTGTGTTAGTGTTGAAAAACCACTTTTCGCACTTGTGTTGGTGCAGGAAACCACTTTTGCACTTGTATTAGTGTGGAAAAAACACTTTTCGCACTTGTGTTAGTGTTGAAAAAACACTTTTTGCACTTGTGTTGGTGCAAGAAACCACTTTTGCACTTGTATTAGTGTGGAAAAACCACTTTTCGCACTTGTGTTAGTGTTGAAAAGACACTTTTCGCACTTGTGTTAGTGTTGAAAAACCACTTTTCGCACTTGTGTTGGTGCAGGAAACCACTTTTGCACTTGTATTAGTGTGGAAAAAACCCTTTTTGCATTTGTGATAGTGTTGAAAAACCACTTTTCGCACTTGTGTTAGTGTTGAAAAACCACTTTTCGCACTTGTGTTGGTGCAGGAAACCACTTTTGCACTTGTATTAGTGTGGAAAAACCACTTTTCGCACTTGTGTTAGTGTTGAAAAACCACTTTTCGCACTTGTGTTAGTGTTGAAAAACCACTTTTCGCACTTGTGTTGGGGCAGGAAACCACTTTTGCACTTGTATTAGTGTGGAAAAAACACTTTTTGCACTTGTGATAGTGTTGAAAAACCACTTTTCGCACTTGTGTTAGTGTTGAAAAACCACTTTTCGCACTTGTGTTAGTCTTGATAAACCACTTTTCGCACTTGTGTTGGTGCAGGAAACCACTTTTGCACTTGTATTAGTGTGGAAAAACCACTTTTCGCACTTGTGTTATTGTTGAAAAACCACTTTTCGCACTTGTGTTATTGTTGAAAAACCACTTTTCGCACTTGTGTTGGTGCAGGAAACTACTTTTGCACTTGTATTAGTGTGGAAAAAACACTTTTTGCACTTGTGATAGTGTTGAAAAACCACTTTTCGCACTTGTGTTAGTGTTGAAAAACCACTTTTCGCACTTGTGTTGGTGCAGGAAACCACTTTTGCACTTGTATTAGTGTGGAAAAACCACTTTTCGCACTTGTGTTAGTGTTGAAAAACCACTTTTCGCACTTGTGTTAGTGTTGAAAAACCACTTTTTGCACTTGTGTTGGTGCAGGAAACCACTTTTGCACTTGTATTAGTGTGGAAAAACCACTTTTCGCACTTGTGTAAGTGTTGAAAAACCACTTTTCGCACTTGTGTTGGTGCAGGAAACCACTTTTGCACTTGTATTAGTGTGGAAAAAACACTTTTTGCACTTGTGATAGTGTTGAAAAACCACTTTTCGCACTTGTGTTATTGTTGGAAAAAACACTTTTTGCACTTGTGTTGGTGCAAGAAACCACTTTTGCACTTGTATTAGTGTGGAAAAACCACTTTTCGCACTTGTGTTAGTGTTGAAAAACCACTTTTCGCACTTGTGTTAGTGTTGAAAAACCACTTTTCGCACTTGTGTTGGTGCAGGAAACCACTTTTGCACTTGTATTAGTGTGGAAAAACCACTTTTTGCACTTGTGATAGTGTTGAAAAACCACTTTTCGCACTTGTGTTAGTGTTGAAAAACCACATTTCGCACTTGTGTTGGTGCAGGAAACCACTTTTGCACTTGTATTAGTGTGGAAAAACCACTTTTCGCACTTGTGTTAGTGTTGAAAAACCACTTTTCGCGCTTGTGTTAGTGTTGAAAAACCACTTTTCGCACTTGTGTTGGTGCAGGAAACCACTTTTGCACTTGTATTAGTGTGGAAAAACCACTTTTCGCACTTGTGTTAATGTTGAAAAACCACTTTTCGCATTTGTGTTAGTGTTGAAAAACCACTTTTCGCACTTGTGTTAGTGTTGAAAAACCACTTTTCGCACTTGTGTTGGTGAAGGAAACCACTTTTGCACTTGTATTAGTGTGGAAAAAACACTTTTTGCACTTGTGATAGTGTTGAAAAACCACTTTTCGCACTTGTGTTAGTGTTGAAAAAACACTTTTTGCACTTGTGTTGGTGCAAGAAACCACTTTTGCACTTGTATTAGTGTGGAAAAACCACTTTTCGCACTTGTGTTAGTGTTGAAAAGCCACTTTTCGCACTTGTGTTAGTGTTGAAAAACCACTTTTCGCACTTGTGTTGGTGCAGGAAACCACTTTTGCACTTGTATTAGTGTGGAAAAAACCCTTTTTGCATTTGTGATAGTGTTGAAAAACCACTTTTCGCACTTGTGTTAGTGTTGAAAAACCACTTTTCGCACTTGTGTTGGTGCAGGAAACCACTTTTGCACTTGTATTAGTGTGGAAAAACCACTTTTCGCACTTGTGTTAGTGTTGAAAAACCACTTTTCGCACTTGTGTTAGTGTTGAAAAACCACTTTTCACACTTGTGTTGGTGCAGGAAACCACTTTTGCACTTGTATTAGTTTGGAAAAACCACTTTTTGCACTTGTGTTAGTGTTGAAAAACCACTTTTCACACTTGTGTTAGTGTTGAAAAACCACTTTTCGCAATTGTGTTGGTGCAGGAAACCACTTTTGCACTTGTATTAGTATGGAAAAAACACTTTTTGCACTTGTGATAGTGTTGAAAAACCACTTTTCGCACTTGTGTTAGTGTTGAAAAACCACTTTTCGCACTTGTGTTGGTGCAGGAAACCACTTTTGCACTTGTATTAGTGTGGAAAAACCACTTTTCGCACTTGTGTTAGTGTTGAAAAACCACTTTTCGCACTTGTGTTAGTGTTGAAAAACCACTTTTTGCACTTGTGTTGGTGCAGGAAACCACTTTTGCACTTGTATTAGTGTGGAAAAACCACTTTTCGCACTTGTGTTAATGTTGAAAAACCACTTTTCGCACTTGTGTTAGTGTTGAAAAACCACTTTTCGCACTTGTGTAAGTGTTGAAAAACCACTTTTCGCACTTGTGTTGGTGCAGGAAACCACTTTTGCACTTGTATTAGTGTGGAAAAAACACTTTTTGCACTTGTGATAGTGTTGAAAAACCACTTTTCGCACTTGTGTTATTGTTGGAAAAAACACTTTTTGCACTTGTGTTGGTGCAAGAAACCACTTTTGCACTTGTATTAGTGTGGAAAAACCACTTTTCGCACTTGTGTTAGTGTTGAAAAACCACTTTTCGCACTTGTGTTAGTGTTGAAAAACCACTTTTCGCACTTGTGTTGGTGCAGGAAACCACTTTTGCACTTGTATTAGTGTGGAAAAACCACTTTTTGCACTTGTGATAGTGTTGAAAAACCACTTTTCGCACTTGTGTTAGTGTTGAAAAACCACATTTCGCACTTGTGTTGGTGCAGGAGTAGGTGATTAATGTTGCTTCTGGGACACCTCCGTTTAACATGGGAAATCCCTATCTAATGTCATTTACCCCCCTGTCTTTAAAAAAAATCATAAACACCTCTCTTTCTCCCTCTATGAACCTATAATCCTTCTCACCTTATGAACCTATGATCCTTCTCGCCTTATGAACCTATGATTTTCTTCCTTTATGAACCTATAATCCTTCTAGCCTTATGAACCTATGATCATTCTCACTTCCATGTAAATTTCCCTCTCACCATCACTTTTCTTCATTTCCCCTTAACACCTCTATTCCTGACCCCCTTGGTCTTATGGGCCTTTTACTCTTACTATCAATGATCATTGTTGTTCATTGATCATTGATTATGTTCGGGTCCTGTGCCACACACTTTTTGTTAAGCTCCGCGCCACTTTTTGCTAAGCCCCGCCCACTTTTTGTTAATCCCCACCCCTTTTTGGTAGACCCGCCCACTTTTGGTAGGCCCCGCCCCTTTTTGGTAGGCTCCGCCCACTTTTTACTAAAGACCACCCACTTTATAAACTCTCCAGCATTACATTATTTTTAGTTAAGACATTACATCATTTTCTGTTGAAACATTACATCATTTTCTGTTGAAACATTACATCATTTTCTGTTGAAACATTACATCATTTTCTGTTGAAACATTACATCATTTTCTGTTGAAACATTACATCATTTTCTGTTGAGACATGCCCAGACTTGCCCAAGGGAATTTCCACAGGAAATGACACACCCAGTCTTTCTTATAAAAGGCACTAACCACACAGGCCTTTTCAAACACACTTTCTGCTTCACTTGAGAATGGACTACTATGCTGAAAAGGAGTTGGATAACTTTGACATTCCTTGGAGTCCTACTACCTGTGTGGAGCTCAACCTTCAGATTGATGAACTGGACTCGAACCTCTTATCAATGGAGGTAAGTTTATTTATTTATTTATTTATTTATTAAAATTTTTTTTTTTTTGTATTTTTTTTTTGTATTTTTTTTATATTTTTTTTGGGATATTTTTTTTTATTATTTTTTTTTTTTGTATATTTTTTTTTTTGTATTTTTTTTTTTATTTTTTTGTATTTTTTTTTTTGTATTTTTTTTTTTTGTATATACAATATTTTTTTTTTTGTATTTTTTTTTTTTTGTATTTTTTTTTTTTTTTTTGTATTTTTTTTTTTTTTTTTTTTTTTGTATTTTTTTTTTTGGATTTTTTTTTTTTTGGATTTTTTTTTTTTTTTTTAGATAAGACTCGTGCAAGAGTCAACAAAGTTTCTTTTAATATTCATAGAGCTTGATTTATATAAATAATAATATTGTATTAAATTAATACGTTGTTATTTTCTCTCACAGGAAATTGTATCTGAGATACAAAATGAAAATACCACTTTTGCCACAACCTGGGGTGAAATGATGATTGATTTGTTTGAAGACCTTTTGAACAACCAAGACCCACAGAACGAGTTCTACCTTGATGACCCAGCCAAAGAGTTATACCGTGGAGACTCACTAAATTTGGGAAAAACAAATTATGAGGTCTGCCTAGATGGTTCTAACTGTGGAGCCTACCTTGGAGACTCACTAAATTTGGGAAAAACAAATTATGAGGTCTGCCTAGATGGTTCTAACTGTGGAGCCTACCTTGGAGACTCACTAAATTTCATAAAATTAGGAAAAGAGTTTTACCTTGGAGACTTTGAAAACTGGTTTCGTTTTGGAGACTCTAGCTGTGTGGAGCTAAACCTTCACCTTGATAAACTCGATTCAAATTTCTCATCAATGAAGGTAATATTTTATTTTAATATACATATAATAATTGTGTATTAAATGTAAAAAATAATTAATTAATACGTTGTTATTTTCTCTCACAGGAAATTGTATCTGAGATTCAAAATGAAAATACCACTTTTGCCACAACCTGGGGTGAAATGATCGATTTGTTTAAAGACCATGACCAAGAGAACGAGTTTTACCTTGATAATCCAACGAAAGAGTTTTACCTTGGAGGCTCTTTGGATTCTAAAGCAATGAACAATGTTCTTTCTTTAATGACGTTTGATTTAAGGTAAGTTCAGTTGATTAATAATCAATTAAAGTATATGTTATTTCATTCAATATTAGATAAGTAATATATTTCTTTTTTACATGTATTTCAGCAATATCAAGAAAGTTCGGGGAAGAAGATGCTGGAAAATACTTTCTTCCCATTTCTACTTTTTCCAACTTGAAAGCCTTGAAAGACAGAATTGGAGGAAGAGGAAAAATATATATATTGAAATACGTATTAAAAAACATTTTAAAAAAATATTGAAATACGTATTAAAAAAAGAAAAGGAAAAAAAGATTATGCTAGGGTTAGGGTTGGGATTTTGAATGTGAGGGTTAGGGATGGGGTTGGGTTAATGGGTTGGGTTAGGGTTGGGATTTTGAATGTGAGGGTTAGGGATGGGTTGGGTAAGGGATGGGGATGGGTTAGGGATTGGGTTGGGTTAGGGTTCTGGATGTGAGGTGAATTTTTGAATGAATGTCAAACCTCACAGACTCATTTATCTTATATTATCATTGAATTGTTTTTAAAAAGTTGGGAAAAGATAAATAGAATTGGAAGGTCATACAAAGAGATGGAGTTAAGAACTTTTTTTAATGGTTGATGTAATGGATTCAGTTGTTTTGACTAACAAATATGGTGTTTTAATGTGGGGGTTGGGTTAGGGTTTGTACATTATTATGACCCACTCACACACACACAAAAGTTAAGCCCCAACTAAAAAGTTGTGGGATTCTGTGTTTGGGGTTCACAGATTTAAAAACGTATCCCCATGATACACACAAAAGTTAAGCCCCAACTAAAAAGTTGTGGGATTCTGTGTTTGGGGTTCACAGATTTAAAAACGTATCCCCGTTATACACACAAAAGTTAAGCCCCAACTAAAAAGTTGTGGGATTCTGTGTTTGGGGTTCACAGATTTAAAAACGTATCCCCATTACATTTTTTAATTTATTTATTATTTTCAAGGGTTATCAGCTTTGTTTTTTGTAATTCCTGTGAATAAAATGACCCTAAGATTTCTTCTCCATTTAAATCATATAATTTGTAGGTCCAAGGGACTGTATCCATTACATCAACGATTTTAAATAATTCATTAGTCCATTTTTTTGTATAACCTTTCTCAAAATGGC